>NC_041350.1:23439438-23481107 GCF_004354835.1 Perca flavescens
CAAAAGAAGAAGGATAAAAGCCATAATATAATAATATGTTGAATACAGCCATAGCATAGTATGTTGAAAAAAGTGATAAAAAGCCATAGTATAGTATGTCGAAAAAGAGAAAAAAGCGATAGTGTAGTATGTCGAGAAAAGAGGGATAAAAAGCCATAATATAGTATGTTGAAAAGTGATGAAAAAGCGATAGTATAGTATGTTGAGAAAAGAGGGATAAAAGCCATAATATAGTATGTTGAATACAGCCATAGTATAGTATGTCGAAAAAAGTGATAAAAAAAGCCATAGTATAGTATGCCGAAAGAAGAGAAAAAAAGCGATAGTATAGTATGTCGAGAAAAGAGGGATAAAAGCCATAATATAGTATGTTGAAAACAGCCATAGCATAGTATGTTGAAAAAGGTGATAAAAAAGCCATTGCATAGTATGTCGAAAAAAGTGATAAAAAGCCATAGTACAGTATATCTAAAAAAGTGATAAAAAAGCCATACTATAGTATGTCGAAAAAATGATAAAAAAGCCATAGTATAGTATGTCGAAAAAAGTGATAAAAAAGCCATAGTATAGTATGTGAAAAAAAGTGATAAAACAGCCATAGTATAGTATGTCGAAAAAAGTGATAAAAAAGCGATAGTATAGTATGTTGAGAAGAGAGGGATAAAAGCCATAATATAGTATGTTGAATACAGCCATAGTATAGTATGTCGAAAAAAGTGATAAAAAAGCCATAGTATAGTATGTCGAGAAAACAGAAAAAGCGGTAGTATAGTATGTCGAGAAAAGAGGGATAAGAGCCATAATATAGTATGTTGAATACAGCCATAGTATAGTATGTCGAAAAAAGTGATAAAAAAAGCCATAGTATAGTATGTCGAAAACAGAAAAAAAGCGGTAGTATAGTATGTCGAGAAAAGAGGGATAAGAGCCATAATATAGTATGTTGAATACAGCCATAGTATAGTATGTCGAAAAAAGTGATAAAAAAGCGATAGTATAGTATGTCGAGAAAAGAGGGATTAAAGCCATAATATGTTGAATACAGCCATAGTATAGTATGTCGAAAAAAGAGAAAAAAAGCGATAGTATAGAATGTCAAAAGAAGAGGGATAAAAGCCATAATATAATATGTTGAATACAGCCATAGCATAGTATGTTGAAAAAAGTGATAAAAAAGCCATAGTATAGTATGTCGAAAAAAGTGATAGAAAAGCGATAGTATAATATGTTGAGAAAAGAGGGATAAAAGCCATAATATAGTATGTTGAATACAGCCATAGTATAGTATGTTGAAAGAAGTGATAAAAAAAGCCATAGTATAGTATGTCAAAAAAAGTGATAAAAAAGTGATAATATAGTATGTTGAGAAAAGAGGGATAAAAGCCATAATATAGTATGTTGAATACAGCCAGCCATAGTATAGTATGTCGAAAAAAGTGATAAAAAAGCAATTGTATAGTATGTTAAAAAAAGTGATAAAAAAGCAATTGTATAGTATGTTAAAAAAAGTGGATAAAAAGTGATAGTATAGTATGTTGAGAAAAGAGGATAAAAGCCATAATATAGTATGTTGAATACAGCCATAGTATAGTATGTCTAAAAAAAGTGATAAAAAGCCATAGTATAGTATGTTGAAAGAAGAGAAAAAAAGCGATAGTATAGTATGTCGAGAAAAGAGGGATAAAAGCCATAATATAGTATGTTGAATACAGCCATAGCATAGTATGTTGAAAAAGGTGATAAAAAAGCCATAGTATAGTGTGTCGAAAAAAGTGATAAAAAAGTGATAGTATAGTATGTTGAGAAAAGAGGGATAAAAGCCATAATATAGTATGTTGAATACAGCCAGCCATAGTATAGTATGTCTAAAAAAGTGATAAAAAAGCCATACTATTTCGAAAAAATGATAAAAAAGCCATAGTATAGTATAGTATGTCGAAAAAAGAGGAAAAAAAGCGATAGTATAGTATGTCAAAAGAAGAGGGATAAAAGCCATAATATAATATGTTGAATACAGCCATAGCATAGTATGTTGAAAGAAGTGATAAAAAAGCCATAGTATAGTATGTCAAAAAAAGTGATAAAAAAGTGATAATATAGTATGTTGAGAAAAGAGGGATAAAAGCCATAATATAGTATGTTGAATACAGCCAGCCATAGTATAGTATGTCGAAAAAAGTGATAAAAAAGCCATTGTATAGTATGTTGAAAAAAGTGATAAAAAAGCCATAATATAGTATGTCAAAAAAAGTGATAAAACAGCCATAGTATAGTATATCGAGAAAAGAGGGATAAAAGCCATAATATAGTATGTTGAATACAGCCATAGCATAGTATGTTGAAAAAGGTGATAAAAAAGCCATAGTATAGTATGTCGAAAAAAGTGATAAAAAAGCCATAGTATAGTATGTCGAAAAAAGTGCTAAAAAAGTGATAGTATAGTATGTTGAGAAAAGAGGGATACAAGCCATAATATAGTATGTTGAATACAGCCATAGCATAGTATGTCAAAGAAAGTGATAAAACAGCCATAGTATATCGAGAAAAGAGGGAGACAAGCCATAATATAGTATGTTGAAAACAGCCATAGTATAGTATGTCTAAAAAAGTGATAAAAAAGCCATACTATAGTATGTCGAAAAAAGTGATAAAAAAGCCATAGTATAGTATGACGAAAAAAGTGCTAAAAAAGCGATAGTATAATATGTTGAGAAAAGAGGGATAAAAGCCATAATATAGTATGTTGAATACAGCCATAGTATAGTATGTCGAAAAAGTGATAAAAAAAGCCATAGTATAGTATGTCGAAAAAAGTGATAAAAAAGCCATAGTATAGTATGTCAAAAGAAGAGGGATAAAAGCCATAATATAGTACGTTGCAAACAGCCATAGTATAGTATGTCGAAAAAAGTGATAAAAAAGCCATAGTATAGTATGTTGAAAGCAGAGAAAAAAAGCCATAGTATAGTATGTCGAAAAAAGTGATAAAAAAGCCATAGTATAGTATGTCAAAAGAAGAGGGATAAAAGCCATAATATAGTATGTTGAAAACAGCCATAGTATAGTATGTCTAAAAAAAGTGATAAAAAAGCCATAGTATAGTATGTCGAAAAAAGAGAAAAAAAGCAATAGTATAGTATGTCAAAAGAAGAGGGATAAAAGCCATAATATAATATGTTGAATACAGCCATAGCATAGTATGTTGAAAAAAGTGCTAAAAAAGCCATAATATAGTATGTCAAAAAAGTGGTAAAAAAGTGATAGTATAGTATGTCGAAAGCAGAGAAAAAAAGCGATAGTATAGTATGTTGAGAAAAGAGGGATAAAAGCCATTATATAGTATGTTGAATACAGCCATAGTATAGTATGTCGAAAAAAGTGATAAAAAAGCCATAGTATAGTATGTCAAAAAAAGTGATAAAAAAGTGATAGTATAGTATGTTGAGAAAAGAGGGATACAAGCCATAATATAGTATGTTGAATACAGCCATAGCATAGTATGTTGAAAAAAGTGATAAAAAGCCATAGTATAGTATGTTAAAAAAAGTGATAAAAAAGTGATAGTATAGTATGTCAAAAAAAGTGATAAAAAAGTGATAGTATAGTATGTTGAGAAAAGAGGGATAAAAGCCATAATATAGTATGTTGAATACAGCCATAGTATAGTATGTTGAAAAAAGTGATAAAAAGCCATAGTATAGTATGTCAAAAAAAGTGATAAAAAAGTGATAGTATAGTATGTTGAGAAAAGAGGGATAAAAGCCATAATATAGTATGTTGAATACAGCCATAGTATAGTATGTCGAAAAAAAGTGATAAAAAAGCCATAGTATAGTATGTTGAAAGAAGAGAAAAAAAGCGATAGTATAGTATGTCGAGAAAAGAGGGATAAAAGCCATAATATAGTATGTTGAATACAGCCATAGCATAGTATGTCGAAAAAAGTGATAAAAAAGCCATAGTATAGTATGTCAAAAAAAGTGATAAAAAAGTGATAGTATAGTATGTCGAGAAAAGAGGGATAAAAGCCATAATATAGTATGTTGAATACAGCCATAGCATAGTATGTTGAAAAAAGTGATAAAAAGCCATAGTATAGTATGTTAAAAAAAAGTGATAAAAAGTGATAGTATAGTATGTCAAAAAGTGATAAAAAAGTGATAGTATAGTATGTTGAGAAAAGAGGGATAAAAGCCATAATATAGTATGTTGAATACAGCCATAGTATAGTATGTTGAAAAAAGTGATAAAAAGCCATAGTATAGTATGTCAAAAAAAGTGATAAAAAAGTGATAGTATAGTATGTTGAAAGAAGAGAAAAAAAGCGATAGTATAGTATGTCGAGAAAAGGGGGATAAAAGCCATAATATAGTATGTTGAATACAGCCATAGCATAGTATGTTGAAAAAGGTGATAAAAAAGCCATAGTATAGTGTGTCGAAAAAAGTGATAAAAAAGTGATAGTATAGTATGTTGAGAAAAGAGGGATAAAAGCCATAATATAGTATGTTGAATACAGCCAGCCATAGTATAGTATGTCGAAAAAAGTGATAAAAAAGCCATAGTATAGTATATCGAGAAAAGAGGGAGACAAGCCATAATATAGTATGTTGAAAACAGCCATAGTATAGTATGTCTAAAAAAGTGATAAAAAAGCCATACTATTTCGAAAAAATGATAAAAAAAGCCATAGTATAGTATAGTATGTCAAAAAAAGTGATAAAAAAGTGATAATATAGTATGTTGAGAAAAGAGGGATAAAAGCCATAATATAGTATGTTGAATACAGCCAGCCATAGTATAGTATGTCGAAAAAAGTGATAAAAAAGCCATTGTATAGTATGTTGAAAAAAGTGATAAAAAAGCCATAATATAGTATGTCAAAAAAAGTGATAAAACAGCCATAGTATAGTATATCGAGAAAAGAGGGATAAAAGCCATAATATAGTATGTTGAATACAGCCATAGCATAGTATGTTGAAAAAGGTGATAAAAAAAAAAAGCCATAGTATAGTATGCGAAAGAAGAGAAAAAAAGCCATAATATAGCAAAAAACTCATGAAAAATCCCATAGTATAGTATGTCAAAAGAAGAGGGATCAAAAGCCATAACATAGTATGTTGCAAACAGCCATAGTATAGTATGTCGAAAAAAGTGATAAAAACGCCATAGTATAGTATGTCGAAACAAGAGGGATACAAGCCATAATATAGTATGTTGAATACAGCAATAGTATAGTATGTCAAAAAAAGTAATAAAAAAGCCATAGTATAGTATGACGAAAAAAGTGCTAAAAAAGTGATAGTATAGTATGTCGAAAGCAGAGAAAAAAAGCCATAGTATAGTATGTTGAAAAAAGTGATAAAAAAGCCATAGTATAGTATGTCAATAAAAGTGATAAAACAGCCATAGTATAGTATATCGAGAAAAGAGGGATAAAAGCCATAATATAGTATGTTGAATACAGCCATAGCATAGTATGTTGAAAAAGGTGATAAAAAAGCCATAGTATAGTATGTCGAAAAAAGTGATAAAAAAGCCATAGTATAGTATGTCAATAAAAGTGATAAAACAGCCATAGTATAGTATATCGAGAAAAGAGGGATAAAAGCCATAATATAGTATGTTGAATACAGCCATAGCATAGTATGTTGAAAAAGGTGATAAAAAGCCATAGTATAGTATGTCGAAAAAAGTGATAAAAAAGCCATAGTATAGTATGACGAAAAAAGTGTTAAAAAAGTGATAGTATAGTATGTTGAGAAAAGAGGGATACAAGCCATAATATAGTATGTTGAATACAGCCATAGCATAGTATGTTGAAAAAAGTGATTAAAAAGCCATAGTATAGTATGTCAAAAAAAGTGATAAAAAAAGCCCTAGTATAGTATGTCAAAAAAAGAGAAAAAAAGCGATAGTATAGTATGTCAAAAGAAGAGGGATAAAAGCCATAATATAGTACGTTGCAAACAGCCATAGTATAGTATGTCGAAAAAAGTGATAAAAAAGCCATAGTATAGTATGTCGAAAAAAGTGATAAAAAAGCCATAGAATGACGAAAAAAGTGCTAAAAAAGTGATAGTATAGTATGTTGAGAAAAGAGGGATACAAGCCATAATATAGTATGTTGAATACAGCCATAGCATAGTATGTTAAAAAAAGTGATTAAAAAGCCATAGTATAGTATGTTGAAAAAAGCGATAAAAAAGCCATAGTATAGTATGTCAATAAAAGTGATAAAACAGCCATAGTATAGTATATTGAGAAAAGAGGGATAAAAGCCATAATATAGTATGTTGAATACAGCCATAGCATAGTATGTTGAAAAAGGTGATAAAAAAGCCATAGTATAGTATGACGAAAAAAGAGAAAAAAAGCGATAGTATAGTATGTCAAAAGAAGAGGGATAAAAGCCATAATATAGTACGTTGCAAACAGCCATAGTATAGTATGTCGAAAAAAGTGATAAAAAAGCCATAGTATAGTATGTCGAAAAAAGAGAAAAAAAGCGATAGTATAGTATGTCAAAAGAAGAGGGATAAAAGCCATAATATAGTACGTTGCAAACAGCCATAGTATAGTATGTCAAAAAAGTGATAAAAAAGCCATAGTATAGTATGACGAAAAAAGTGCTAAAAAAGTGATAGTATAGTATGTCGAAAGCAGAGAAAAAAAGCCATAGTATAGTATGTCAATAAAAGTGATAAAACAGCCATAGTATAGTATATCGAGAAAAGAGGGATAAAAGCCATAATATAGTATGTTGAATACAGCCATAGCATAGTATGTTGAAAAAGGTGATAAAAAAGCCATAGTATAGTATGACGAAAAAAGAGAAAAAAAGCGATAGTATAGTATGTCAAAAGAAGAGGGATAAAAGCCATAATATAGTACGTTGCAAACAGCCATAGTATAGTATGTCGAAAAAAGTGATAAAAAAGCCATAGTATAGTATGTCGAAAAAAGAGAAAAAAAGCGATAGTATAGTATGTCAAAAGAAGAGGGATAAAAGCCATAATATAGTATGTTGAATACAGCCATAGCATAGTATGTCGAAAAAAGTGATAAAAAACCCATAGTATAGTATGTCGAAAAAAGTGATAAAAAAGCGATAGTGTATTATGTCGAGAAAAGAGGGATTAAAGCCATAATATAGTATGTTGAAAACAGCCATAGCAAAGTATGTTGAAAAAAGGTGATAAAAAAGCCATAGTATAGTATGTCGAAAAAAGTGATAAAAAAGCGATAGTATAGTATGTCGAGAAAAGAGGGATTAAAGCCATAATATAGTATGTTGAATACAGCCATAGTATAGTATGTCGAAGAAAGAGAAAAAAAGCGATAGTGTAGTATGTCGAGGAAAGAGGGATTAAAGCCATAATATAGTATGTTGAATACAGCCATAGTATAGTATGTCGAAAAAAGTGATAAAAAAGCCATAGTATAGTATGTCGAAAGAAGAGAAACAAAGCAATAGTATAGTATGTTGAGAAAAGAGGGATAAAAGCCATAATATAGTATGTTGAATACAGCCACAGCATGGTATGATGACATAAGTGATAAAAAAGCCATAGTATAGTATGTCAAAAAAAGTGATAAAACAGCCATAGTATAGTATGTCGAAAAAAAGAGAAAAAAAGCGTTAGTATAGAATGTCAAAAGAAGAAGGATAAAAGCCATAATATAATAATATGTTGAATACAGCCATAGCATAGTATGTTGAAAAAAGTGATAAAAAAGCCATAGTATAGTATGTCGAAAAAAGAGAAAAAAAGCGATAGTGTAGTATGTCGAGAAAAGAGGGATAAAAGCCATAATATAGTATGTTGAATACAGCCATAGCATAGTATGTTGAAAAAAGTGATTAAAAAGCCATAGTATAGTATGTCAAAAAAAGTGATAAAAAAGCCCTAGTATAGTATGTCGAAAAAAGAGAAAAAAAGCGATAGTATAGTATGACGAAAAAAGTGCTAAAAAAGTGATAGTATAGTATGTTGAGAAAAGAGGGATACAAGCCATAATATAGTATGTTGAATACAGCCATAGCATAGTATGTTGAAAAAAGTGATTAAAAAGCCATAGTATAGTATGTTGAAAAAAGTGATAAAAAAGCCATAGTATAGTATGTCAATAAAAGTGATAAAACAGCCATAGTATAGTATATCGAGAAAAGAGGGATAAAAGCCATAATATAGTATGTTGAATACAGCCATAGCATAGTATGTTGAAAAAAGTGATTAAAAAGCCATAGTATAGTATGTCGAAAAAAGTGATAAAAAAGCCATAGTATAGTATGCGAAAGAAGAGAAAAAAAGCCATAATATAGCATGTCGAAAAAAGTCATAGTAAATTATGTCAAAAAACTCATGAAAAATCCCATAGTATAGTATGTCGAAACAAGAGGGATACAAGCCATAATATAGTATGTTGAATACAGCAATAGTATAGTATGTCAAAAAAAGTAATAAAAAAGCCATAGTATAGTATGACGAAAAAAAGTCATAGTATAGTATGTCGAGAAAAGAGGGATAAAAGCCATAATATAGTATGTTGAATACAGCCATAGTATAGTATGTTGAAAAAGGTGATGAAAAAGCCATAGTATAGTATGTCGAAAGAAGAGAAAAAAAGCGATAGTATAGTATGTCGAGAAAAGAGGGATAAAAGCCATTATATAGTATGTTGAATACAGCCATAGTATAGCATGTCGAAAAAAGTGATAAAAAAGCCATAGTATAGTATGTCGAAAAAAGTGATAAAAAAGTGATAGTATAGTATTTTGAGAAAAGAGATAAAAAAGTAATTGTATAGTATGTCAACAAAAGTGATGAAAACCTTATATTAAAGCATGTTGAGAAAGTCATAGTATGTCTTGAACCCACGACTGTTGAGTTCTTAAAACCAGCTTTTGCATTATGTGCCACTAACTACCCTCTACCCCAACTGCTCTAACCCTAACTCAGTTCTCGTGGTGTATTTGACATCTTCCTGTTCACGGCTAGACCGTAAAATTAAAAACACACCTTGTGAGGTTTGAACTCACAACCAACTGTTCTTAAAATCAGCTTTTACCTTATGTGCCACTAACTACCCTCCACCCCAAACTCTCTACCCTTGGGTTTTTTCTCCTGGCATATTTGACATATTCATATTCACTGTTGGACCTTAAAATTCATTGCGCTTTGAACAAACAACCATTGTGTTCTTAAACCCAGCCTTCGCCTTACTGTATGTGCCATGATCTACCCTTTACCCCAACTTCTCCACTCTTGGGATGGTTCTCCTGGCATATTTGTCATATTCGTTAGACCTTAAACAAGCCACAGTATAGTATGTTGAAAAAATAGAGAAAAAAAGCCATAGTATAGTATGTCATGAAAAATTGAAAAAAAAAAAAAAAACATAATATAGTATGTCAAAAAAAGAGACAAAAAGCCATATTATAGTATCGAAAAAGAAGTAATTAAAAAAGTCATAGCATAGCATGTCAAAAAAGTCATCAAAAAGTGATCAAAAAGTAATTGTATAGTATGCTGAAAAAAGTGATAAAACGTCATAGTATAGTATGTCAAAGTAACAGTATAGTATGTCTAAAAAAGTGATAGTATAGTATGTTGAAAAAAGTGATAAAAAAGTCATAGTATAGTATTTTCATAAAAGTATGTCAAAAAAGTTAGAAAAAAAGCCATAGTATAGTATGTCGAAAATTGATAAAAAAAGCCATAGTATAGTATGTCGAAAAACTCATTAAGAAATGACATAGTATAGTATGTAAAAAAAAGAGAAAAAAGCCATAGTATAGTATGTCAGAAAAAAAGCTATAGTATAGTATGACCAAAAAAGAGAAAAAAAGCCATAGTATAGTCTGTCGAAAAAAGCCATAGTATAGCATAGTATGTCGAAAAAGTGATTAAAAAAAGCCGTAGTATAGTATGTCGGAAAAAGAGAAAAAAGCCATACTATAGTATGTCGAAAAAAGCCATAGTATAGCATGTTGAAAAAAGTGATAAAAAGTCATAGTATAGTATGTCGAAAAAAAATTATAAAAAAAGTCACAGTATAGGATGTTGAAAAAAGAGAAACATAGTCATAGTATAGTATGTCAAAAAACGTATAAAAATGCCATAGTATAGTATGTCGAAAAAAGTGATAAAAAGTCATAACTGAGTATTTCACAATCTGCTCAGTTACTGGGATTTTCACACACAACCCTTTCTAGGGTTTACAAAGAATGGTCTGAAAAAGGAAAAACATCCTGGATGCTGCAGTCCTGGGGGGCGAAAATTCCTTGCTAGAGGTCAGAGGAGAACGGGCCGACTGATTCCAGCTGATAGAAGATCAACTTTGACTCAAATAACCACTCGTTACAACCGGGGTATGAGGCGGATGGGCTACACCAGCAGAAGACCCCACCGGGTACCACTCATCTCCACTAAAAATAGGAAAATTAGGCTACAATTGGCACAAGCTACCCAACATTGGACAGTTGAAGACTGTAAAAATGTTGCCTGGTCTGATGAGTCTCGATTTTTGTTGAGACATTCAGATGGTAGAGTCAGAATTTTGCACAAACAGAATGAGAACATGGATCCATCATGCTTTGTTACCACAGTGCAGGCTGCTGGTGGTGGTGTAATGGTGTGGGGGATGTTTTATTGGCCCCTTAGTACCAAATGGGCATTGTTAAATGCCACAGCCTACCTGAGCATTGTTTCTGACCATGTCCATCCCTTTATGACCACCATGTACCCATCCTCTGATTGCTACTTCCAGCAGGACTAATGGCTGCACCATGTCACAAAGCTTGAATCATTTCAAATTGGTTTCTTGAACATGACAATGAGTTCACTGTACTAAAATGGCCACCACAGTCACCAGATCTCAACCCAATAGAACATCTTTGGGACGTGGTGGAACGGGAGCTTTGTGCCCTGGATGTGCATCCCACAAATCTCCATGCTAAATGCTATCCTATCAATATGGGCCAACATTTCTAAAGAATGCTTCCAGCACCTTGTTGAATCAATGCCACAAAGAATTAAGGCAGTTCGGAAGGCGAAAATGGGTCAAACACGGCATTAGTAGGGTGTTCCTAATAATCCTTTAGGTGAGTGTAAGTCATAGTATAGCATGTCGAAAAAAAGTGATAAAAAAGTCATAGTATAGTATGTCGAAGTCATAAGTATGTTCGAAAAGTGATATATATATATATATATATATATATATATATATATATAGTGCAGCCCTAACTTGTACCATAATTTATTCTGGTCTAATATGGTTTTATTTTGAAATGTTAACTTTATGTACCCTACTTGTATTTTACCCTGTATTTATCGTTTTTTTTGTGTTGAGTTGTAAATGTTCATTCATTCATTTATAGTAATCAAAACTTTGAAAACCACAGATGTAGTCATTCCTTTATTGGTAGAAAATAGGGCTGCAATTAATGATTATTTTTATTTTCAATCAATATACAATTGACTATGACTAATAAATACATGTATCATTCAATATATTTGTGTGTGTGTGTGTGTGTGTAATTGAGATGAATCTCAGAGCACCTGATTTATCTGTCTGACTGCTGTGTGACGATGAATGGTTGTCATTATAACAAATGACCTGATTACTGCAACACTGTTTGGAAAACATATTGGATACCCAACAAGCCAGAATTAAATGAGACCCAACTGTGTTTGACACGGTTTATAAAAGGCTTTCTCGTGGAACTCTAACTGAGAAAGCTGCTCAAGCAACAATTATTTTTTTCTTTTCACTTTTTATGAGTAAACCTGGGCCCATTCTTCGTACATTACATGGAGTCAATAGAGCAATATGTCCTTCAGCCCAAACCTGCAAAGGGCACTTACCAACAGTTGTTTTATGGTTAAGTCTTAACATTAACACATTTTCAGATACAATAAATGGATTTATAGTAAAAATTTGGACATAAATGAGTTTAGATGAGAACATGCAGGTTGAGAAATCATAATGATTTGTTGATGTAATTATCACAACTCCATTTTCATAATGAAGATTTAGCTGTACTCATATTTCATAAAATATACAACATACAATAGTTTGAGATACTGTGAGCAAGAAGAAATAAACTAAAAGATTCTGACTGTTAAAATACCAATGGAGCCAGAACATGTAATTTCATATTAAAAAAAATTATAATTTGTCATTTAAATACTACAAATTTGTAAATTGTTAACTGCAACTCGCTTTGATAATTTTTTGTATATCATAATAATTTAAATGAATGAACAGTGAATCAGAAAACTTTCCACGAACCACCTTGCAGAGGGCCATGGACCCCACTTCCAGAATCACTGGCTTAAAATATGAATCAAAGTAAAAATACTCACAACTCTAATAACTCACATCATAAAAATCCTGTATTCAAAATCAGCTTGAAGTAAAAGTACAAAAGTATAATTATCAAAATTTAAAGTATCAAAAGTAAAATCCCTTGATTTGCAGACAAACGGCCCCTGTGAGTGATTATAATATTAGATTGCTAATACTCTTGCATCTGTGTGTAAGCAGCATTTTTCTGGTGAAGATAAGCTACTTTTAAGGTAAAGAAAGGTAAGAAAATAGGTTTTACTGCACAAATTTGTAT
This sequence comes from Perca flavescens, assembly GCF_004354835.1. Lineage (NCBI taxonomy): Eukaryota > Metazoa > Chordata > Actinopteri > Perciformes > Percidae > Perca > Perca flavescens. The sequence goes on from NC_041350.1 coordinate 23,452,067, forward strand.
TTCATTGTTGGACTTTTCTCCAGTCTTTGTTTTTTTATGTGTAAATTAATTAAACTTTTTTTGGGCCACCGTACAATACAGTCATTTGAATGAAACATTATTGGAACTGCTAACAACTCCTAGACATCTGAAACGTGACAAGAGAGACGCAGCTTTATTTGTCACAAGCCAAACACAAACCACTGGTTTCACATTTAACAATGCAGTGCATTTCATGAACTTCTATGCGTTTAAAACTCCGTTAAAATTGTATTATTTTATTATTGAGTTTTGTGTATTTTAAAAGGCCCTTCTAGCTATATACTTGTCCCTACATAGGTAAACATGACATAAATAATGCATGTAAAGTAATTACTAACAAGTACTTCATAATTGTACTTAAGTACAGTTATGTGAGTAAATGTACGACCACAGCTGTCTATTGGAGCCAAGTGTAAAGGTTGAGGAGTGGAAAGTGAGAAAGAAAGTAGCAACTTCCTGAATGACATATCCATTTGACCCATCTGCACTTTGTGTATTATGTAATTTTATTTGTGTATTGTGTTTTTAATATGTATCATGTTCTCTTGTAGGTTTTTTTGTCCTTGTAATGTACTTTGTGATATTAACTGTGAAATAAAAGTTTACGCTACTTTTAAAAGTAACTCCTCTTGTGCTTATTCTCATAGAAAAAAAAAAAAAGACAACAAATAAATGGCATTTTTAAATTAATTCTGCAACAGGTGTGACAAACAGAAACAGAGAAAAAACTACTTTCTCATGTCTTTGGAAATTACTGTAACTCCCCTTCCTTTTCTTTGCAGTTGCTCTTTGTATGTCACGTCAAGGTTTATTTCAGAGCCGATTGATGGAGTGACCTGAATACAATAGAAGACGCTGCATTGTGTTTTTTCGGAAGATATTTCATTCTTAACGCGGAAATGGGGATTTTTTTTTCACCCCTTCTTTCAGGTGTACCTTGCTTGTTCAGCTCTGTCTCTTGCTCATAGACTGGAACCTTCTGGGCAACAAGGGGCCACAATGTGCTGGGAAGGGGAGCACTTGAGCTGCTGCAATGTGGATGGACATGGGGGGGGGGGTTGGTCATTGTTCCCCAGGAGCTTTTGTCTCAAACATAGTCCCCCATATGAGGGTTAATGAGGACAAATTGGTCTAAGTGTAACAAATGGATTATGAAGTTGGACAAAAGGTTGTATTTTGTGGGCTGCGTTTGCTCGGATCCACCCATCATCTGCCCATTGAGCCGAGCACACTGACCAGCGTCTGCATCAAGTGGTGCACTAAATATCTCATTATCTTTATCCTGTCTGTTTTATTGCATGGGCACAGTAGATAGTATATATATTTATATATGCAGCTTCCTACAGTGAATTTACCTAAATATTTTAAAGTTTAGATCACAATGCAATATGTAATCACTGTAATTTACTGGCTTACTTCCTACAGCTTAGTTTCAAGAAAATAAAGTCAATATGTCAACATTAGCGTCAGTGTTAGGTTGGGTGGGCATAGAGTACCCTTTCAAATTAACAAAGAGCCACTTCCTCATTGACTCTACTGTATGTAATCCCTGCCTGTCAATCAGTCCTCCCTCTGCCTGATTTCTTGTAATGTCCTTGGGAACCTCGGTAAAAAGACACAGAGGTGTTCCTCGTCTTCTATGGGTCCAGTTGTATTTTTTTTGGTGGGGTCGATGGAGAGGATTCATACCCATTCATATCTCACAAACTCTTAATAGGCTCCAAGCCCTCCAAAAAGAAAGCGCTTTCCTGTGACTAGTCAGCTCCAGTCTTTATTCATCTGTGGCTCCGTGTCAAAAAAGACTGTTGCTCGTTTGTGCCCTGAACAATGGGGAACAAGCCTAAATCTCTAGCTGGGAACAAAAGACAGAAAACAGGCTTTTCACTCTGCAGAACATTAGATTCTGACACATTTTGCCATGGCAGTTTTTTCCCCACCCTGAGTGCTGTGGCTCTGGTCTTTTAAAGAGACCACCTGTTGGCAACAAGCCTGTTCTTCATTACAGACAGGCCTATTATCACAGGTTGAGGAGCGCCACAGGCTAACTTTTTAAAGTTAACCCTGCAGCAGTTTCCAAAGCTGGCCAACTGGGAAACATAGGTTAAGTATTACCTTCGGAAAATCCATTTCTGCTCGTAATTTTGTATCTTGTTTTTGAATAAGCGCTTTTGTCGACAAGAGGGAAGTACTTCATCCATGCCCTTGTAAGTTACAAATGTCAAAAACAAAGGGACTCGAATGTAGGCAGCTTGAATGTTCTACAACTATAAATTTGGAGCCTAATTCATATGCATTGTTAGGAGAAAACCCAAATGTACTTACTGTAAAGATGTTGTCGATGTTGGTGTTGTGTTTTTCACTCAATTATTTCTAGCATCAGGAGGGGTTTTGTTCTTCTTTTGAAAGAAGATTTGAGCAATTTTCAACCCCCAAAACATTAGCATAACGACAGCATGGTAATGGTTTTCACAACTCTATGTAGAATAAAAGTACTGTAGGTGGCAAAACGAAGCAATCAAGTACATTTGGCTTTGAATTGGACATGATAAACACAGGCTGAAAAAAACAAGAGTGTTTGCTTTATTTGTTTTGAGCCAATTGTGTGAGGATTGTAAAGATAATTTTAAATAATTTATGGTTTTCATAAAATTTTAAAAGAAGTTAAATTTGCTGGGGATTTGGTTGTATAAACACAAAACCTGCACATGCTGTAAAGCATTTTGGAACAAGTGGCCTCAGGACAGCTACTGGGCGAATTTCTATTCCCCATAAGTCGACATTAAAACAGCAAATACCTTTGTCATGCTCATGCCATCACTGTCGGAGTATGCCTGATGCAGCCGCACTTGTTTCATGCATGCACCTGTGACCACCCCCCCCCCCCCCAACAAAGCAAACAGCACAAGAGAGGATCCCCCTGCAACCCACAGGCTTCAACAAGAGGCAGTCAGCTGCTCTCTGTGGTCCTGCTGCATGGTCCCCAGGCTCTCTGGAGTTAAATGTGCCTGTGATATTGCCAGGAGGGAGCAGCAGGAGTCGAATTCAGGCAATTACAATCAAGTCAGGGCATAGTTAGTGCGTGGGCCCTGGCAGCACCTGAGCTGGATGCTGATGAGACACTTAGCCCCAAACCCTCATGCATTGGCCCAGGCGGTACGTAGAGCAAGCCCTCCTCCCTCACTTCCTCCTCTCCTTCTCTCTTCCCACAGCAGCAGACCCCCTACTGGACACTTCCACTTCCCTTCACCTCATTTAGGCCTCTAGAGCTCTTTCACCCCTCTCTCTCTCGCTCTCTCTCTGGCCCTCACATTGCAATACTACTGCTTTATATAGGTGGTATGGAGTACTGCACTCAATCACTCTTCATTCATTCACACTGTACAAAAATAGACAACTACTCCGATATTGTCCTTCAAGCACCTGTGCATAGCGGAGCTTCAAAAAGCATGCTAAGTGAAATATGTGAAGAGTTATTTCTCTTGAAAAGATACCCACCAAAAAAAAACTACAGGTAAATGCGGTTAAGTCGCTTTTCGTCATTTCTGTTAAACAATTTCGTTTCTGAAAAAAAGCACCTTAAAAGTGTCTTCCTGTCTACTTGTCATCTTTATCACACATCAGACCATCAACCTCATTCCACTGCTATCACTGCATGGATATATTCATTTGCAGGTGGTTGACTATAGGACGTGTCCCGACTGACGCGTTATGTCAAAAGGAAGAGAGAATGGAAAGGGAGGTGTAGTTCTTGAATATCTATGACCCAAGAATATTGAGTCAGGCATCACAACAACACTCTTAGCCCCTTTTCCCAATAAGCTGCTCTTAGCTCTTTGAGGGAAAGCCTCCCGACTCCCGCCCTCCCTCAGCCACTACACTTTGCTGAAGTGTCATAAGGATTGTAAAGGGCAGGTTGCCATAGAACTCGGATTGCTGCAGATGTATGGGCTCATAGATAAAACCACCATATTTTGAATGTAAAGATCTGAGTGTGGCGCCTAAAACGAGGGGTCATACTGGCGACTACACAGTTTCTTCATCTGCAGTCTGTGTGCATGCATCTTTCATGTATCACTTCAGTGTTCTGTTTTGTGAGATTGCTAGGTTTGCTCTTCAATCCACTTTCATTGTCCATCTGCGGCCATGCTTGTTAGTTAGAGTTGGGCATAGTATTTGGCGGAGCCAAGGGGAAAGGTGGAACACCTCTTTCACTATTTTTGCCATAATGGTTGTCTTTTGATTTTACCTCAGCTTTGGAGACTACCAGGGATTGTCTCTTTGAAATTATTCCATTTTGGCAGAGAAAAAGAAAATGGATTGCACTGATCCTGTTTTGTTCCTGGGGGGACGGCTGCAGTATTATCCCGGGCTGACACCGGTGGCGAAGAGGCAATCACAGTAGCCCTCGCTCTGACAAAAACACTCCATCTGCAAGGAGAGGAGGAAATCACACCACAATGATGTCTGACTCTTCTGCCTCACTCTGGCAGCTGGGCCCTGGGACCCATGAACTGCTACACAACCATCACCACAATGGCTGGTATACAAACGCACAAACACCACACTACAAATCAGCAGCTGTAACACACAAAGGCAATGCACCTGCCATCACACAACAACAAGGGCGGATTTGTTCAAAAAGTTTCTTTTGGCTGCTCAAGGCCGGTTGGAAGGGCCTCTGCCGTTTTATCTGCTGCATGCTTATTAGTATTAGTGTTGATATTATTATTAGTATTAGAGATATTAGAAGAGTATCATTAGTTTCAGTTTCTCTTTTTTAGACCTTGAGACAAATTAATCTACAGCACATTTTTCAAGCTTTAAACCACCTAAACTGGTTGCCTACAAAAACGCCATATCAAATATGCTCACACACACACACACACACACACACACACACACACACACACACACACACACACACACACACACACACACACACACACACACACACACACACACACACACACACACACACAAGATAAAAGATAAGCAGCCTTGTAGCTCTCCCTGTTAGTATTCAGTAGTGTCACCTCTTTCCTTCTGTGTCCCATACCTGGGGATCAAACGCACCTCTTTGTGAGAGAGTCCTGACCCCCTGCTATTAGCAAACAGAAGAGAGCCCAGCTGACACCACTCTTGAGATGTGCCATGCAGACGGAGGCCTGTGATTACAGCACAATCCTGAGGAGACAACCCTCCACCTCGCTCCAGCCCCAATCCCCTGCAACTCCTCACACAAACCCGCCCACCCCCACCCCCAACACCTCTCTTCCACAAAAAATTCACCTCTCTCTGAAATAGATGTTAATCTCTCGCCCAACTGACTGCCTCTGAGACCTCGTTGACACACATATAGCCATGCCCAAGCCATGAATAATCATTAGGACGCTATTTTCGTGAAGATATTTCCCCGAAACAGGTCATTTCTTGTTACTATAACTGCAGCACATTAGAATGTGAGATTGGACTTTCAGATTGGAGGTTGTGCATGTATGTTTCTTCCTCTGTGTGTGTGTGTAGGTGTGTGTGTGTGTGTGTGTGTGTGTGTGTGTGTGTTTTCGTTCGTTCATGTGTATGGGGGAGCTCTCTAGAATACAGTGTAACACAGAGGAATATAGGTCTGTCTAGTGCCTTTATAGCGCCACATGAAAACCAATGAAGGTAAAGCAAGAGGGAGGATTAATTTGTTTGTGAGAGAGGCAGAGGCTCAAGTGGGTCTTCCAATAGCAAATTAGCAAACCCTCATTTCAAAAACTCTCATACATACTAGAGAACAGTAATGCACACACGCAACATGTATGTGCACATGCGTAGAGTATGTTCCTGCTAGATTGTAGCCTAAAAATCAGATACTATTGCTTTCTGAAATATATTTCTTTCTCAATCTCTGTCCCTTGTACACACACACACACACACACACACACACACACACACACACACACACACACACACACACACACACACACACACACACACACACACACACACACACACACACACACACACAAAACTTCAATTTTATCTGCAGGGGCAGAAATCAATCTCACATCTCTTTAGTTAATCCGCAATGGCTCTCTACAGATCCTGACACTAATAAGGTATTGAGCAGGTGAGGCCAGGGGCTGAGGAGGAGAACAGAGGGAGAGGAGAGGCCTGCAGTCTGGGGCCTGACTGGCGGCTGGCACTGTTCCAGTGCAATTATGGGGCTTGTGTATGGGAGAGAAGGGTGCAGGAAAGAAGCAGCAGAGATAGAAGGGAGAGAGAGAGGCGTAGAGAAAGAGCGAGAAAGAGGGGGTGGGGGGAAAAATTGATCCCATCTGTGGTATGATGGTTAATTAAAGCAGCTCTTGAGCAGCCCAAGGATGAGAGGCTTGGCTGGGCTCCTGGAGGCACAGCTCTGATTACTCACACAGAATGGATGGTTTCTTAGCAATGAAAGGAGGAGGCCAAGAGCTGCCTGGTGGGGTGCACAGACGACGTCAAGGAGGAGAGACATGTGCATGCTGCACACTTACACATGTGCATGCACACACGTGCAAATGGACTCACATACAGACACGCACTTGCATGCATGCATATGTAAACACTCGGTCACACACGTATACATCACAAGCCTGTAGACACGGGTGCAAACCCCATCAAATTAAATCAATATAATTGCATTAGGAAACTAATCAGATTTAATGTGAGTCCACTAAATGTGAATTTCCACACAAGATGAGCACAAGAGGTTAATGACAAAACAACCAAAGTTCATCTAGTTGTAGCTCATGGTGCATACTAATGCCACGCTACAGATTTCACTCAGAATCTATAGTCCTACATGGAGTTTTACAGTAAGAAAACCATAATATTTAGGAAGTTAATTTAGCATACTATCATTATTCTTTCCTAATACACTTGTCTCCATCATATAGTTAGTTAGTTAGTTATATTTTATTTCTGTGTCATGCCAAACACCACAAATTCACTTATTCAACAAACATCTTCCCGTTGCATATACAAATCCTTTGAACAAATACATGAATACAAATATATAGACATATACATACATACATACATGTATATACACGTACACACATACCACACACAAACAACTAGTTCTCATCTACACTCGATAAAGAGCTTTTTTCCTTTTCTCCCAGGCTTTATCTAAATAATTAGCCAATTTATATGTTTCATATGTGAACAGCCATCTCAATCTTTGAGCATCATCCATATTTACCAAATCAATCTCTGCTTTTATCCTACAAAACAAAAAATCACGCTGTTCACCATAAAAAGGACAATAGAAAACAAAATGGAACTCATTTTCTACATCATTCAAACAGCACATAGGACAAATACGTTTTTCCTCTTCTACATTAACATATCGTCCTGTTTCAATAGTCAAAGGCAAAATACCAGATCTCACTTGAGCACATAAGGATCTTTGCCTTTTTGACAAATTATATACAACATAATTCTCAGTGCCATATTCTGGTTTTATCATTACAAAAATACGCAATTTTGGCTTAGCCCATATATCATCAGCCCACTGCTTTTTGTCTTTAGCAAAGACAGATTCTTTAAACAAACCGATATTCAGCTTTTCATTATTAAGAAACAAATCCCCAAAACCATAATTACAAAACAATTTGCATATGTCGTTAGACCAAAGACCAAGAATATGTTTATCCCAGAGAAATATTTTCCTTGTCAACCTATTTGCGTCCATATATAATAGACAATTCCATAACTGGGCCATACATATCTTCCAGCGAGCCTCACATGATTCCCATCCCATGTCTCCCACTATCGCCAATGTAGGGGTATACTTATGCACACCCAGAAAATATCTTATAGCACTATTTTGCACTAATTCACAATTAGATATATTCCTAAATCCTCTAACACCCACAATATAATCAAGTATAGGGCACACACAGGCTTGAAACAATTTAGAATACATTTGAAAACGTATGTCTTTCAAATTCCTGCTTTTACCAATAATTCCTCCCAAAGCTCTACGTGCTGAATCAGCAAGAACCTTAACACCATTTCTTAAATTCATATGTTCATCAATATGAAAACCTAGATATTTATATGAGTCTACAAAGTTCAGCTGGTATGACCCAATTTTAAACTCATAAGTGCTGCGAGTAGTTAAAGGTTCTCTAAAGTGAATTATTTCTGTTTTCTTTCTATTGATGAACAATCTCCATTTATTACACCAATCATCAATATAAGAGAGCATGCGCTTCAGTGCCATATAAAAATTTCCATTTACCCCATACTCTATAAGCTTATATGCCAACAGATCCCTATTGATCATATCAAAAGCTTTGTGAAAATCAATAAAGCACGAATATGTTGGCTCATTTTCACTTATTCTATTAGTTATAATTGTAGACAATACAAAAATGTGATCTAAGCATGATCTTGATTTACGGAATCCATTTTGTTCTTCCACAAGAAGCTCTTCTTTCTCTAAATACAACATGAGCCTCTCATTAAGTATTGTAGAATACAGTTTATAAACTGTGCTCATTAGACTAATCCCTCTATAATTTAAGGGCACCCTTGGATTTTCATTTTGGGATTTTGGTATCGGATTAATAATTGATTTAAGCCACATAGATGGTATTTTGCCACATTCAAAACATCCTTTAAATAAATCACACAAAATATCAAATAGTTTGGGTGATTTCAGTATTTCATTTGGGATATTTTCGACCCCTATAACTAAATTGCCTCCAATTTCCCCAGTCAAAAGTTTCATCTCATCTTCGCATTACATCTAGATAGACCCAAAGCCCATTACACCCTCCTCATTGACATTCATGGCTCTCTCATATTGAGAGGCCATGGGTGACAGTACTAGCACTTTGGTATGACCCCACCCCCCTATGGTGAGATTTGGTATTGCATAACATGGCCATGCTAAAAAACCACATCTATACCTATATCTAGGTACATCTAAGTAAAATCTACATTCACTTGGATTGCAATCGATTTGAATTATTACTATTATGCTTTATAATATGATCATAAGGTATTGATCAATGTTGTGGTAATGACATGCATACAGCTCGTCTTTGTCTTGATATTGCAAGCTGTAACAACAGCTACTGAGATGTAAAACAAGTGTTCTTGAGAGATAATATGGTGATGGAACAGAAAGACCCATCCTCCTATTTTTATAAAGTTGAAGATATAATCATACACTCAGAGTTAGAGAGGAGTTATAATAAACCTCCAAATCTGAGGTGTATGAATTATGTATATGGCTATGATTTGATGGCTGCAATATCGAAAAGACGATGCGAGTGTCTGATTGAGGTGCGCCACGTGGTGCATCGTTCGCCGCCATGTCTCCTGGTACAGACATCTGAGGTCAGGTCCCCGTGCTAATTGGTGTCGGGCCGAACGCTTGTGAGCTAAATGAGAAAATTACACGTTCTGGGAGGAATCAGCTGCAGTTGTTGGGATGCCTTTTACAGTGCGGCTGCAGTCGTATCTGTGTGGCGGAGACAGTCGTCTGGCTCTCTGTTTGTTAGGGCGATGAAGGAGGAGAGTTAAGAAGGTAAACTTTAGTGTTTTAAGGTGTGGGCGCTCCAGTTCACAGGCCCACCCATTAAATATACATACTCATACTTATATGTGGCTACAGTGAGGAAAGCTTTGATAGTACATATGCTATGTATGTATGTATGTATGTATGTATGTATGTATGTATGTAGGTATGTATATATATATATGATCAAGCATCTGACAAAAAAATCTTGTTTCTCCTTTCCATTTTTATATTTCTTGAACACTGCCTTTAACACAACTTTAATTTTGCTATGATGCTCAAGAATTGAAAAATGCCTTTTAAAATACATGCCGAGTTGGATATTAACAAAACTTAAACCTATTTTTATAATAATACTAGATCAAATGAAATGTGCAATATGGAAGGTATTTCAACTAATTGTTTTAGTTTTACAGCCCGCAACTTCCTGTTTTGGTTCACTCTCATTGGTCTCACCTGCATGGTTTTAAAGTTAGAAACAAAGTTAGAAACTAGCCGGTGAACATAGTGGAGCATTTAGCATTTCCCTCAGGAGACCAAATATAGAGCTAAAAGGAGAGTGAATATTGCACTTGAATTCAATGTGTGGCCAGAAACACAACTCTAAATCAATGCTAATGTTTCTCTGCATCTGCTGGATGTGTGAATAAGCAAATTAACTGTTAACAAGTTTGCAATATGAACTTAGTTAATAATGTCAGTGTGGTGTATATGGCTCGTTTCCACTGTTCCATGTGGCCAAAATAATCTGCGATTGCAGGTTTAAGTACAATTTTTATGTACTCGTACAATATTTTCCATTTTACTCTACTTAACACTTATTCTACCTTTAGATTGATATCCGTTCTTCTGTACGTTGACCATTTTGCATAAGTATAGTTTTGAATGAGTAATTGAGTACCTTACATTGTGGTATTGCTACTTTTACACAAATACTACAGGAGTAAGAAAAATGTGTTTTTGGTTTTTTTTTTCTCTTTTTTGTCTGATTTGGTTGAATTGAACCATCTGCTTGGGGGTTGAAGGTAAATGACAATGCTGAGGCACTAACTCTGCCGAAACAAGACTACCCAAAGTAAAATACTTAAGACTTTTTCCTGTGTGTGTTCATATCATACAGCAAAATTCACTAAACACAATCAACACCAGCCATTCAACACAATCAACATGACGAAGCATTCTTTGTTTCCCAATCTACTCATTGAATTGCCTGATGAGTGATATTGTTTGCGAACATTTCAATCTACTTAAATTATCTTTTAGTCATGAAATGTGTTTTTTTTTATGTGCCTTTATGTGCAGGTAGAGTTGTGCATGTATGTCATTCAGGCCCAAGCAAATTATTCACTTCTAAACACAGCATTTCTCCACTCCACAGGCACACCCAACAAATAGACAAACAACAATGTTGACTAAATGACTAAAGTGTTGAATTGCTTTTCTTTTGTTCTTTTCATTATTTCTCTTTTCTGTTGGCTCTTTCTCTTTCCAAGACAGAATTCTTTGGTGGTGAGTCCAGGTAATCTTGAGTAAACGTCATTAACTGTTTACTCATATTGCCCACAGAAAGTATGCCACAGCCTTCTTTGTCCCACTATCAGTTGTTTAAAGAGGTTTGTGCTGTAATGGTGTGGTCAGCCAGTGCCAGGGGCTTTGAAGTGCCGTCTCACCTGGAGAATTAACCTCTATTGTCACTGAAAGCCGACCCTGAAGTTGTTGTCAGGTGGCAAAATAACTTTTTTCAATTACACCTTTGCAGGAAGAAAGCCTATATCACCTTCTAATACAGGCACACTTTGTGAAGGCTTCATTAGTTGTCATGGTTATGTCATTAAGTCATGGTTAATAAGTAATGTATTAATGCTTTACAGGTCATGATTGAGCAATTACGTGACAGCTTCTTTTTTTTATCCTCTAGATTTAGCCATCTCTTTATTTAAAATCTACCTATCTATAAAAAAGTCAGAGTCAGGGGGTGAGGCGAATAAGGAGATGCGTGCTGCCTGATCTTCCTTGGCCTCCACTTCATCAGCTAAGTTTATGACAAAAGCTGCCGCTGGAAACAACCTAACTTAAATCTTACAGACAACTGTCATCGCCGCATGATGTTAACTTTTTGTCGGCTAAACTCAACTGCCACGACCCCAGAGGGACCGTCATCTTGCGGAGCTCTGTGCCCGGCTCACAGTCACCTTTTCTTGGCTAAACTCAACTAGCGACGGCCGCTGATACAACCTACAGCTTATGGTGCTCTGTAGCCGGATCACGTGACCAGCTGGTGGTTGCCTAATTTTGTAGATATCGTACAAATTGGTGTGAATTCGTCATTATCATACAAACCCGTTCATGAGAATGTGTTTGTTATTAACCATTAAAAAAACATTAGTTACAACTTATAAAGCATGTCCTTTGAAAAAGATTTTATCTCCATTTTTTTATTAGCAAGAGCCAAGATGCTTTTGGGGACCCAGGCCCATTATTATAATAGATTTTGGCAATGTCAGGACCAGGGTGAGTAATGGCAGTGGTGCATTAGGAGAGAGAGGGACAGAGATGTGCGATAGCCTGAGTTGTGAGTCAACATCAGAGACCTTGGGCTGACCCCACAGGGGATTACACACTCTGATTTAAGAGCATCTCTCCAGCTCCTCTCCTCTACAGTATGTTGCACTCGGGTCCTCAGAGCATAACACCCACCTGATGCAACATCCAGGATACACAAGCTCACAAGCTCACGTGCATGCTCACACGCACACACTTGTATGCAGGATCCTTCTCGTTATACCCTTATTCTTAGCCATGCTCCATCTTCTATTATAGGGTCGGGGCAGAGTATGATCATGTAAGGGTTTGTATCCAGAGAAAGAGGGAGAGAGACCCGAGCCACTGCAGTGGTAAGTAAATACAGCCTAATGGCCTCTGATTAATTCTACATTGCTCTCATCGGGCCAGTAAAAAGAGATGTAATGACCTGCATGTCTCTCTCCCTCTCTTTCCTGCTCCCTACCCCCACACCCATCTCCCAGTCTTTCTCAATTTCTCCCTCAGTTGCTCAGCTTTTGATTATGAATTAAAAGGGATTGCAAATGGTATGCTGTTGGTTGGCCCCCTGATTGCCATATTTGATTAAGAAATGTCAGTGTGCATGTTTCCCATGTCTGCCTTTTTTTTTTTTTTAAGCCTCTCTGTTCGCTGTAACATTCACACATGCACGAGGAACACAATGGCTCCACGGCTCTCAGACAGTCTTCCATAAACAGCAAACTTGCGCTAATCAAACGCATTCTTCCATCTTTCCCCATTCTCTTTTTCTCAGCCTCTTTTCTAATTTTTTGCCTTTTCAAGACTTGGTGGGTTTTTGTATCAGCTGTAAGACACACCAACAAGGGAGAAATCACAGGAAATTAAAAAGTATTGAGAAAGACAGGTGGAGCAGAGAATAAAGACAGGAATAAGAAATAAGAGATTCTGAAGACTGAAATCAGAGCAGACAGGGGCCAGTTTCCTATCTCTGCTAGTTAATTGTAATTCTTAACAGACAATGTATATATATATATATATATATATATATATATATATATATATATATATATAAATAAAGTATTTTAAATAAAGCTTTTACTGCTTTTACATGGAGGCTGCAATTATCTTTTTTGTATATATCTATATGAGATGGATACCAAGGCTGCCTGTTATAATTTACATTCTATGCTTTCAGAGCACTGGCTCACTGTAGTTCTGCTTACATGTAGCTGCTCTGAGTTTGGTCCCTTTCTTTACAGGTTAGTAGTCAGCTGGTCTCCAATGTGCATTTTGAGAATAAGAAACACCTTGCAATCAGTCAAAATGTGGGATGTAGTCATTGCTGTAATTCTCATCTCTTGAAACTAAACTCCTTGTAGCCGGAGCCGGTTGTAGCGGCTCCATGCAAGTTCACACTTGGCCTACTTTTAAAATAAGTAAGTGGACATTTTGTTACTAAAGAAACTTAATCACTCACGCTGTGTAAAATTGTCTCTTGCTTCACCATGTAGCCTTAAATAACAATACAGAACAATTGACATAATGGCCATTAACATGATAAACATGCTTTGAAGGAATTACTCTAAACATTTACACAAATTTGCACAGCCAAACTGCACTTAACTCTATGGGAAAATGTATACATTTTCAAATCTTTCAACGCTGTGTTAATTACATGTGCATTTTTATTCTATGTGTACCAGTGTGACTAATTTTCATCACTTTGGAATGGACAATTACATTTGTATGATTCAGTTAGCTATTAGTTGCTATCAACTAAAAGGCCAGATATTTACCACAGGAGTTGGTGGAGACCAAAAACAGAGCTAAAAGAGAGTAAATATTGAACATACATTCATTCGTTTGACAGAAACATGACTCAAAATAAATCATAATGTTGCTTCGTAACTAAATGTGTAAATAAGCAAATGTTTGCTAACATGTTTGCCAGTTTACAATGAAAACTGATAAAACGTCGATGTTATGATCACATCTTTCTGCTGCCACCAAGTGGCCTGTGCAAAAAGCAGAGCTGTATAGTAACGAAGTAGAACTACTCCACTACTCTACTTAAGTACTAAAAGGCTGCATCTGTACTCTACAGCAACAACTTTTCCATATTTATTGCACACAGTTGGCTTTGACAGCAACTTTAGTGCAAAACAAAAGCTGTGGGGCATTTGCTCATAAATTGAGAAGAAAGCAGTTTTCAAAACAAAGGGAGTTTTTTCTTTAATCTTAACTCCACTGTTTATTTTTATTTGTATGCGTTTCTGATTACATTGCAGCTTTTGAATTTGATGATAATAACCTTTTGTAGCTCTTTAAGTATAAAATCCTGGCTAAAAGAGTCTCTGGATATGTTCACTGTCACTAGTTTGATACAGTAGTTTACCTGCTCTGACTCAGAATATGCTGCAGCTAAAATGTGTCTACTTCGGAAGGTCTTTTAAGTTAAAATTTTCAATTCCAAGTAAAATCACAGGTCACTGGATTTTAAGTTTAAAGTTATTAGAGTTTTTGCAAGATTCTTTGATTTTGTAAACCTGAGTCTGAAGTCATCAAATAAATGACTTAGGTCCAAGACACGATGAGTACTGCACATCTACCTGTCACTCTAGTTGTTACCCTTAAATGACCCAAAGATCTTTGCTTTTAGCTTGTCTGTGTCTTTTCTTTAATGTCTAATCACCACTCCCTCGCCTCTTTTCACAATTCTTCAGTTTTGAACATGGCGGTCTCTCCTGTGACCTCTTCAAGTCTCTCCTTGCTCCTTTCAAAGCCATTTGTTTGTCCTCAGGAACACATATCTTATAGTCTCAAAGCTCAATTCCAAACAGCCTTTGCCATTATTTTCTGCACATCAGCTCACTGACAGAGTTTGTGCAAGTATGTGTGTGGTTACTTGAATGCATATACAGTATATTTTAGTCTATTAGTCCATGCTTGTGTGCATGCTTGTGTGCATGCATGGACATGCGTACAAGTGCACTTCTTGTATGAGTGTGTGTGTTTGCAATAGTGTGTGATAATGGGCTGTGTCCATCAGCACACAGAGCACGCAGTCTTCTGTACCAGGCAGAAGACACACTTAATGCCTGTCACAGGGTAAGATCAAGTGTGTACAAAGGAGAATTGAATCCTTTGAAAAACAGAATCCAACCAAGGACAGTTTTCCCATTTGCCAAGGGCTAAGAAAGAGAGAGGTGTATAGAAAGGTAGGTGATGGTGGAAATGGGAGAGGAAAATGGTGTAGGTGCCTGCAGAAGAGAAATGTGTTGATCTTTTGAGATGAAAAGCCCTACTTTCACAGGCTGCAAAATGGAATGGTGGGCTTCAGGGCCAAGGCTATAAGAAGAGGAGTTTCTTTGCCCCCAGGTCCTTTTTGTTATCCCCTCATCAGTCAATCTCAGAGGAGGTGGAGGTGCGAGGCGGGGTGTGGGAGGAGGTGGCTATGACAACTCTATGCCCCACCAGCAAGCAATGGGCTCCTTCCCCAGGGGGAAATACACAAGCTACCTTACACTGGAGATGAACATAGGAGCAGAGGAAGAGGTAAGATTGAAGTTTGAAGCTGGCACAGAGCAGAGTGTTAATGAGGGGACGGCACAAGTAGAAAAGGTTCCACTGGGCTCTTTTTTTTTTTTTTTTTAGAGGTGGCCCCCACACATTATATTCTTGACTCCCCTCCAGGAGGGCCTAATGACACTCTCCAAGGAGGAGGAAGGAGGGGACGGGGGGGGGGGGTGGGGGGCTGACATACCAGGAAGAAGCACCCCAAACGCCACAGAGGAGGTAGCCAAGAAAAGGGAGAGAGAATGGTGTCACCACTAGAGAAACGTGTGAGAAGGAGCTCTTTTTCTTAAGACTCTTCATGTGCCCATCTTCCTCTCACTTCAATCTTTCTCTTCTCCATGGCTCACCTCTCCACCTCCACCCATCCTCCCTTTCTCGCAGCTCTGTCCTCTGGAGCAGGATGCTAATTGTCACACACACATAGAAGCACTATTTTCCATTAATCTAAGTATGTACAAGGAGCTAATACCTAACTGAGCCGAATGATGGTTTCATTGTGATTTCAAGCTCCATCACAGTAAGAAATGGAGACCCTTAAGGTAGCACCGTGAGTGCGGTGTATATAAAATTTTCAGAAAATTCCCCATCCTTCTGGAATTTTTTTCCCGCCATCTCCAAAACAAATTCAGAATTCACACCCATCTACCCCCAACCCCTTCTATTCCCCAAGAATGTCAAAGTATCCATAAACAAAATCAGAGGGTACAGTAAGGTTTCTAATCAAGGCAATCAGTGCTGTTTTCAGAGGTTTACAGCGCAGCAGCAGCGCTGGTCTCATCTTTGTCTGTGCTTTAATTATTTGCTTTTGCATTTTGATGGAGGGGGGGGTGACGGGGGTGATTGTGCCTTATCACCTATCTCCAAGGACAAAAGACTACCCAATTACTTTGTTTGGATGCTAATGATTGCATTTCATTAGTAGCCGCTCTTAGCCCTCCTCACCCAGTAAATGAATGAATATGCTGTAATTTCAATTATTGGAATTATGAAAATTGCTTTTAAAAAGACGCAGCGGGTATCATCAGCTTTCCACTGTGACATAATGCCATTTTAATTTCTATAATAGTTTTAATTGTCAGTGGCCCCGCTGTGCATTAATCATTTAATTGTATTGTCTTTTTCTGCTGCAAACACCTACACCCCCTGAACACCCACACACTTTCCCGCCCCCGCTTGAAAATACAAATCACAATCAGCACTATCATCTTGAGAGCGATGAGAGACGATGAAAACAGAACCAAGTTAGAAGCGTAACTCAAAGTTCTAAAATGGTAGGAGATAGTTGTTCTTTGTTACAGGGGAATATTTACGGTATTTGGACTACGTGTGACCTTTGATTTATCTGACATTTTGGTCAATTTTTTTGTCAAAAAAATTATATAGGCTCATTGAAGCAGGTGAAAAATGAAATGTTAGTTTTAGTTTTACACTGCATTAACGCTCAAAGTCACACTGACTACAAGTAAAACTATACTATCATTCTAAGCTATAATGTTCCAACATTTATTCTTTCTATGACTATGGAGAAAGGTTAAAGGTCAAGGATCACACAGACCTCTTTTGAGAAGAACAGGGTCTTTGTGTCCCGGAAAGAAATGTATAAAAACAACATCTGTAAAGTAACAGTATTCTGATTGTGTACAGATGTTAAAAGTGTTAAAATCACATTTAGCACATTTCACAGCACTTTGAAGACACCACATATGCTGTAAGGCAAAAAGAAAAAACGGTAAAACCACAGACAATTATGTTAAAGCACAAAAGGCCAGAAGTGCAGCACTGTGCAATGTAAAATCCAATACTCAACAGGTCAATTTATTCAGTGTTTTATACGTGTGGAGCTGGAAGCAGTGCAGCAGAAGCAGCAGTCTGACTGGCAGCCTTGAGAAGCTCTCCACTGTCTCCTCCATCGCTCCTCGAGAGGGAGGAGGTCAAGTGTATCCCCTCAAACAAACACACTCAGATGCCCATGCAGAACACCTTGCCAAGCCTTTTAGCCACAGCTATTTTTCTTAAAACTCATGTCATCAAGAGCACCAGAAGCATCGCTCAGGCTTGAACTTCTGGGGTGAAGTGGGCCGACGAACGGGCAGGAAAATACATCAGTGTTAGGAGGATCACGTGTACTCCCCCCATGAATACATGTAATGCCTCAACCTGCAAATGTGGTCTTTCTAGTGCATTTCAAAAGAGAAGAAATCATTCTGCAAGGATACCACCAACGTTTGTTATGCCACTAAATTAGTTGGAATCTAGCTACATAGAAAAAGGGCACTTCAGACTTTCTGAGATCAGCCTCTCTGGAAGCACAACAATAGCTTTTCTAATAGACATATGAAGCTATTGCAGCACAGGAGCGAACCGTGCACTAAAACCCAAAACACCTAGCAGGTGCCAGAATGGACAGACATGTTTAAGCATACGCTCAGTGCCCACTTTATTAGGTACACCTGTACAATCTAATGCAGTCCAAAAGAACAGCCCTGCCATTACATCAATCTTTACGAAGCTGGAAATGTTCAGTTTTCAGTGACATTGTTGTAAATGTGTATATTAAATCATAATTAATTTGGTCATGGTGAAAGGTTGGGTTGTGTTGTCATTCCCATTCACATACATGAGGGAGGCAGAATATTAGAAACCCCTCTCATTCACTTCTCCACGGTCGGTATGTGGTTATCACAGATATCGGCTCTTCTCCCTCTGGAGAAACTGACTTATGACCTGAATCATAATTGGGACAAATTTCTGGAGACTTTGGAGACCGGTGCATTCCTTCCTGCAGACAATCTGACTTGTGTGTGGTTTGTCTGTATGCACTTTGCTATTTATTTCTTGTACAATCCTAGTTTGTAATTATATTTATACATATTTTATCATTCTTTCAATTTAATTTATATACATTGCAGCGTCTGTTGTTTTTTTTGGGTGGGATTTTTCTGTGGTGTATGTGTGTGTGTATATATATATATACACACTTTTTTTCTGTTGTTGATGTTGAGGTGTCTGTTAAATTTGAAAATCACAACAACAAAAGAAAGACAAAAATAAACACCTCTATAACATAACAAACACCATCGCTAACTATGACCTCAATGCTAAAAACATAATTTAATTAACACCTCTATGACAGTCTTAACAAAAGCTGAACCCCCTCCTCCACACAGTTACTAGTAGCCAAGGAGGACACGGAGGATTTAAAAAACATGATGGACTCAACAGAAGAGGTCATTATCTTCACTTGAGTTTCTGCTTGGGTCACCGGACGCCACAATCTTCTGAACATAGCCATACTGAGAAATACAGATAGAGATGTATGGAGCTGATGGTCTTAATTAGCTTTGTATCAACTCATTTGGCAATGGCTTGAATGTAACGGACGTTTATTAATATCAAAAAGTTACGCACTAAAGCTTTAAGTCCTACTTGCATTAAATAATCATGACAAATGCATTAGCTATGCATTATTTAAGCATTTGTTTTATAAATAAAATAAAATAAAGAAAAAGTTGTAACGAGCACCATAAGGAGAGAGGATGGCCAGGACGCCCACTTCAAGAAGAAAAATAATAACTTAGGAGCGATAACAATCGGATGGGGTCCAGAGAGGTAAGAGTGTTAACAAAGGAAATGACAGGCTGCCATCTTGTGTGGAACTGGGCAGATGAGCCTCTCAGGTTATATTTCACCTTTTCTAATGCCAGAAAAGACATCAAATCAGACAGCCAGGATGTAAGCATTTGTTTTATAGCCTTATTATAAAGTTTTACCGACTTTTTTTAATTCAAGTGCAGTATTTCATGATCAAGTCAAAAAAAAAATGTTGAGAAATTATTTTAAAAACTGTTCAATCTGCAGCGAGATTGAGATCCACACCAAACTCTTAGCACTTATTCTTTGATCTACTCTGTGGCTGAACCAAATTCCTTGAGATATATCATACTAACTAACAAAAAGATGAACAAACTAACCAAACATGTATCCTACTCGGTGGAGGTCATGAATTCTCTGCATGTCCTGTGAAAGCAGGACCAGCTGAACTGTAATTTAAAGCCATTCTTATCACATTTCATTTAAAATGTGATAATGAAAAACTGAATTTGAAATCCTTGCTTAGCTCATAAAAAATGTTCTCAAGTAAAAAGACGAAAACTGAAGTTCAATGAGGTTATTCCACTTCCATTCAAAATAAAGATTCTCCAAAAAATGTGAGTTTATATGAACCAGGTTGCTCTGTTCTTAAAACATCTTGATAATTAGTGGATATCCCACAAATATAGTGCGGCTCACTGTCGAGACTAGTTGTGTCTTATGGTGCTGCTGAAATCAACAGCCATTAAAGTTGTTGAGGAATCATCTCTAACATTCCGTACAATGCCACTCTGAAGGCTTTTTTATTTGTGTGACCCAGACCAGGCGCTGTCACTCATGAGTGCCAAGACGGACAGAGAGAAAGAAAGAAAAAGCAAGTGCGTGACAGAGACAGAATGTGGGGAGAAAAACAAAAAGAGAGTGCAAACGGAAGATAGAAAAGTACACTTGTTTAAGAAGAGGATTTACAAAAGACTTGACCTTGGAGAGTTTGAGTTATACGACTCTGTGGAAGGGCCACATACTCTTCATCTGAGGCTCCCTTTTGACCCAACAATAATTAAATTTTCTTTTTTTTTTTCAAAAGAAAAACATTTTGGCAAGTTATTAACACGGTCTTCGGGCATAGGGTCAAGAGGTCTCTTAACATACAGTGAACAAAGATGGAGATACGGTTTCTTTTTTTTAATGATGGTAAAAAGGAACAAGACCTGGCTGACAGGCTTTATATATCGCATCAATGGCAGCTTGGTGAATGCCTGGCATGTGACCAGCTCCTACACAATTGTGCCACCTTCTGGAATAAATGGGAAATCTATCAAGGACAGGTAGGACTTAAACAGGGATTCCGTTTAAGGATTACTTTGTTTTCGAATACAACTAAGCCGAGGCAAAAGAAAGAATTTAGATTTATTTGGCTGTACAGATTTCATGCTGGGTGCTTCTTTTCAATTTATTGCAACTTTAAAACCCCTTTGTACAGCAAAATATCCTTTAAAATATTATCCTCTGAAGCTTTCTGGAAAGAACTGTTTATTTGGTAATAATTAAATAGTGGTACCCCATAATGGTAATTGGTACACTACTAATTAATTTATCCCAATTGATTAACCTAAAAAGCCGTTTAGATAATGCACAGCAGGTCAGTTGAACATAGAAAAATGTGAAAATATGGAGAATAAATTTTCCGATAGTATATTAATAAATATTTATTTGGGTGGAGCGCTTCTTTCATTGGAATTCCTTTTCCCCTATAATTAGTAACTATACATATACATATATATATATATATACATATATATATACATATATATATATACACACACACACACACACATATACATATATATATATATATATATATATATATATATATATATATATATATACACACACACACACACACACATATATATATATATATATATATATACACATATATATATATATATATATATATATATATATACACACACACATATATATATATATATATATATATACACACACACACACACATATATATATATATATATATATATATATATATATATATATATATATATAATATAATAATTAGGAATTTTATAAAAAAACCTTTTAGGAAATTATTCACCTTTTTGGATAATTTTTTTGTGTTAGCAAGAAATTCAGCAGTAATGGTTTTTGAAGAATTAGCATTAAAGTTGTCAGAACAATCCCCACTGTTGGCCTGGATGGATATATTTTGGTTATACTTCTATTTGTGGAGCTGTCAGAAAGGCTGGTGTGTGTGCGTGCGTGTGTACTCGTGAAAAGCCTGGGTGTATGGATGTGTTTGTGTATTTGGGGTTGTGGGGGCGAGGGACAGAGAGAGAAGATTGGGGAGTGATTCAATCGCTACACAAATGGATTTGGCTAATAGAAGGAGCCTCTGATCCTGACTGGTGCACAGCTGGAGCTGCCCTAATTGGAGAGGGTGAAGAGTGGAGAAGGGAGTGGAGAGAAAAGAGAAAGAGAAATATGGCCCCAGAGAAAATGCACCTCTGCTGTAACACTATTGCCTCGACGAGGATCATGCCAAACTTTAATACTGGTGAAGAAGGACACGCTGGGAAAGAACGTGATGTGGAGGCTCATTGTAGCTCAATGTTCATATTCTCACCTTAGAAAGCAGCTCAATAAATCTTTTTTGTAATCATTCTTAGTGTTTTAAATATCTGATGAAGGGTGCCATGTGAACAAAAAGTGGTCCGCTCTGAAACCCACTTCAAATCAGCAAGGACCATTATAGCAATAACTCGGCCTGATAGGTGACAACAGGAGCCATATAACCATTTATCAGCACTGAGTACTCGCCACTTTCTGTCTGTGAATTGCAGTCACTGTTAAAAGAATTCAAGATAGAGCATGCAATGCACTATTATTAATGACCTTACTTGTTATTGGACCGGAGAAAGTTGGAAGTAAACTATATCCTACTAGTTCAGGCATGAAATGAATTCACACTTGAAGTCCTGAATAGATTTCTTTTTTTTTAAAAGTGATGATCTCCCATCGATGTTGCTGGTGTGGGCGTGAACACACAAGAGTGCGTGCAAAACATCCAAAAAGAGAGCAAGTCTCATCTTTTTGACAGCTACTACAACTACTGTTGAGCAATAAATAAAAAAGGAGAGAAACCAAACAGATGTCACATCTAAGCAAAAGGAAAGAAATGTGCATTAAACCTGATCTTATTCTGATACCCAAAAGCAATATGCTTACTCAAAATACACTAAATAAATGCTTTCATATACACCAAATCACAGTTGTCATGCAGTTAAAGTTCAGAGGTTTCCTCAATTTTGCTGCCACAAAGGTTCTGTTTGTGCTTAAAAGTCTACATGGTTTAAAAAGCTGAAAAAGTGGGCGCCTGGGTAGCTCACCTGGTAGGCTGCCAGCCCCATATATAGAGGTTCACTCTTCTACACAGCAGCCCTTTGCTGCATGTCATTCCCCCCTCTCTCTCCCCTTTCATGTCTTCAACTGTCCTATAAAAATAAAGGCCTAAAATGCCCAAAAATTATCTTAAAAAAAAAAGCCTAGTGTTACATTTGTTTAAGAAAAAGAAAAAAAAAAAAAGTTATGAAAAACAAGGTCATCTCATCTCAAGCCTTTGGGTAGCACCGTTCTCAACTTCAAAGAAGATTGTATATGAGAAGTAAGTGATATCCTCTGGTATCCAAAAATAACCAAGCTGCTGAGGGAATATATCCTTTTATATACACAGGTCAAAAACATATATTTTTCCAAAATGATTCTAACAGTGGACATTCCCAAAATAGTTCCTTTGATTTTGCAAAACAATTGACACACTGAAGTTATATTTACATATAACCTTAAACTGTATAAAACCACACCTGGTGTTTACCAAACGTGTTCATCAAAATCACTGTTTTTAAAAAAAAACTAAAAACATTTTCAGATCTTACACCACTATGGCTAAGATTTAGGTTTAGGCACAAAAACAACTTTGTTAGTGTTCAGGAAAGATAGGTTTATTCTGCTACTTGCTTTGTTAAGCTTCGGGGACCTTTGTTGTCATAGTTACAATAACCATGGAGTTAAGGTTTGGGAATGGCCGTGATCACGGTTAAAAGAAACAAACATTTCATGTCAGCGTTTATTATTATTATTATTATTATTATTTGGACATAATGTGCAGTATCATGGTCATAATCATTGAACATTTATTTACACTGACCTGTACTTGAGGTTTTATATTGTGCATACACTATATGACACTTATCATACACATAACTCACCAAGAAGCAACTTGAGATATGAGCAACTTATGACCCTTATAGTTAACCGTTTTTATAATTGTTGCATGGTGTATATTTTGGATCTGTTTATTGTTACTTTCTACTTTTTGCATTCTTTCCTATTTTGTACTGCAAATGCTGCATAACAATTTCCATCTGGATCTTACCTTAGAGTGTGGAGCGTTAAAGTCAAGTTTTGACCAAAATGTAAGATTTATGTGTTTTTGCATACACAAAACATACAAAGAGAACAGGTGTCAGGACTGCCTGAGAAAGTGTGTGTGTGTGTGTGTGTGTGTGTGTGTTGAAGAGAGAGAGAGACAGACAGTGAGAGAGCTCTTGTGTATTCTAAAAGCAGGGGGTCTCTTCCAATCACCCAAAACACAAAGAGCTGCTCAGCAGGAACACACCAGGGGGCTCTTAGGAAACCCATCAGCTCATAGGAAAAGGGCAGAGGAAAGACTTGCATATAGGAAAAGGCTGTATACACCACACACACACACACACACACACACACACACACACACACACACACACACACACACACACACACACACACACACACACACACACACACACACACACACACACACACACACACACACACACACACACACACACACACACACACACACACACACACACACACACACACACACACACACACACACACACACACACACGGGTCTATGTGGATTAGCCGGACTTTTTCTCCAAACAGGCCCGGTGGTGGTTTAGATGGACTACCCTTTCCTGAGGTCCTAGAGCTATGGGAGTTAGATTAAAACACTCAAAAAAATTTTTAAAAAATTCAGGTCACTTTAGACTTCAGATACACCCTTCAGAGCGTGATACACACCACCTTAAAACTATTGTGGTTTATAGAGACAGTTCTCCTTTTGAAAAATATGTGATTTATAAGGTCCAAACAAACATTATTGGGACTTTAAAGGGACAATGACGTCACTTAAATAACTTGGCCTCATTAACATAAATACACATTAACCTGACACCACCAAGCGTTAATGGGACTTAATTATTATTTTATTGTACAACTCAAATATCACCATTGTTAATTGGTGACACTGACTAACAGCCAGATAGGAGCCTGTAACAGCTTAACAATAGATTGTCACACAACACAAGTGTCATGACAATAACTGATTTTAGCTTTTTTGCTCAAATCTCATTCTTACCCAACTTCAAAAGACCCATGGTTGATCATAACAAAAATAAATTAATAAGATGTAAAAATAAATAAAATAAGTGCTGGTTTACAGTTTGTTGTTATGATGGCCTCTTTGTATAATTCA
Organism: Perca flavescens; assembly: GCF_004354835.1. Lineage (NCBI taxonomy): Eukaryota > Metazoa > Chordata > Actinopteri > Perciformes > Percidae > Perca > Perca flavescens. The sequence goes on from NC_041350.1 coordinate 23,476,936, forward strand.
ACCTTATATTTTTGTACTGAACCTTTAAAATGGCATTATTACAACCTATAACAGGCTGATAACTTGTAACACAAGAGCCACACTTTTTAAAACATTAACACATACAGAAAAACACTACCACAACTGTCAGTGTTTTTAAATCTTTTCTTTTTGTGACTGCCTCTTTGCAGTTATTCCTCTATTTCTAACAAAGTCCCTTATATTTTGCACTGTTCTTTGTGCCAACACGGGATCTTCCACCAGTTTGCAGTGACTGCATTCAGTTTTGGTGGCCAGTTTCCCCCTGCTTATATGATCTTTGAAGTGTCGCATTACTGCAGCGACCTCAGCCTTAGACCACACTTTCTTTGCCACTCTTCTGGATCCATGTTCTTTATCAGCATAATTCCCTGGAAGATAGGCAAACAAGAAAAGATATATCACAAACAAAATGTGTTTTTTTCTTAATAATTCACTTTGGATATCAGTTAACTGCTCACTTGATGTGATTTCACCAACTTTACTAGCCCACATTAGAGTGTGGACAATATGGCGTGTATTAAAGTCATCAGCATTAAAACATTTTTAGAATGTCTTTGCTGTTCATCGGTTTAAGTGGTTAAACCTTTTGATATATGAATTAATTTAAGTACAGTTAGTAATACTACAATTAGTAACATGTCTTAAGTTATTTTGGCATTGTACAACACAATCGTATTTTAAATGAAACAAAGACTAGGGGTTTAAGGTCTGATTCTCAGTATAAATCTGATTTCATAGGGTTAGCTAAATAGTGTAGGAACTTGGTCTGAAAGTTTAGTCTTGATATTGAAACCTAACACATAAAGTACGTAACAATCAGCCTAATACTACTTTTAACCTCTTAGTCTTCCAGATTTTGTGACTCATTAATTTTGAGTCTTTTAACCAATTGCCAAAAGAGAATTAATAGAACATACTCATGGGCATCAAGAGAACATATGAAGAGAAGGAGGTAACTTTACTTTTTATCTCAAATTCACTATACATTTTCTGATTATAAATTAAGTGTATTTGCTCCCTTGCAGACAAGATGTTTTGTACAAATGCAGTACAATTAAATTTAGGGCTATTTATTTATATCCCTTTCTTTAAGATTACTCTTGCATTTTGATAGTTGAAAACTTCAGACAGGAAACATCACAGAGATGTGCATAAATATCCTTAGGGCGGTTACACACTGCAGGCGTGGCGTGAGCGGGCGTTTCTGTTGCATGTCAGCTGCGTGGATTTTGTCTGTCTTTCCCCACCAGGAAGGTGTCTGACCCCATTGATAAAATGAAATACCATGTTAAACATAAATATTGATACTGATTTGATTAAAGCAAAGACAACGTCGGCAATATTGAAGGCAAAATAGGCTACAGAATATTTCGTTTAGTATTGACAGGTGCAATACTAGAAAATTGATTAAAAACATTTTACATTCATATAGGCCTAGGCCTATCTGCATTTATATCAAAACCTAGAGGCTTTCAAACATCAACATGTCATTTGTTAATATGGATTTGTGTCTAAATGACATATAAACATCTTTTCCTATTCTATTTTGCCTGGAAACGCTTCCAACACGCTTCGCGTGTCGCGCGAAAAAATAGGCGTTGGTTCTATTTCTAGCATGCACACATCTCAGGCGCGTCTCGAGCCGCGCCTGAGACGCCGGCGCCCTCACGCAGGCAGTGTGTAAGCTCTAACCTGTTACCATGGGAGCTGAAATATAAACGGACACGCCACGCGGCTGACACGACGCTGCGACGCGTCCAGTGTGTAACCGGCCTTAGATGGAATCCAACTGTGGATGGTGCAGTTTTGTGGCATGTGTAGAATACACTGCAAAGTAATTTATGTAATAGTTATTATTTTTATTATTATTTAATTATAAATTATACTTAATTTTATTCTTTTTTAAATGGTATGACTTTTTTATTTAGGTCTTTCTTCCTTTCATACCTGGCCTAAAAAAAGGATGTATCTTATTCAAAGCACATTAAGGTGCTTCACAATTCACCATGGTGCCCATGCCTTCGCTCTCCTGACACTGATGTAACTTTGTTTATTTTGTTATTGTGCATCTTACACACACAGCTTGTGTGTGACAGTAAGATACAGCAGGGAAGAACTTCTGGACATTGGCAATGTTCAACACAAGCTACAACACTGCCTCTTGAACTTTAACTTTCTCCCACGCCTGAACCAAGCCAACTCCAGCCGGCAGGACACAGCAACACCGTGCGCCCACAACGGGACGAGGCAAGAGAGGTGGGCTACATGCTAGGCTGAGCTACAGGACCATACTAGCTAATGTCCGTTCTCTTGACAAATAAGCTGAGAACTAGGACTACAACTCAAGCGTGAGATAAGGGGAATGTTGTGCTCTTATTCTCACTGAGATCTGGCTCTCTGACAGCACGCCAAACTCAAGAAGACCAGGGAGGCATGTGTACATTAACAACTGATGGTGTGGGAATGTTCAGATTGTTGAAAAGCACGGTTCATCGGACATTGAACTTTTAATGCTAAAGTGCAGGCCCTTCTCTTTATCTTTATCTCCCAAGCGAGTTCAGCGCTGTGCCTCTGCTCGATGGGGATGCTACAGGACCTCATCAGCAAGCTGAGACTGCACACCCAGATGCTGTCCTTCATCGTGGCTGGTGATTTTAACTACTACAACCTCAGGGAGCGTCCTACCAAAGTACCATCAACAGATGAGCTTTCCTTTGAGGGAGTAGAATACTCTTGACCAAGTGTACAGCAACGTGAAGAACGCCTACAAGGCTGTGCCTCACCTGCACTTTGGACTATCAGTCCACATCTCAGTGTTCCTCTACCCAGCCTACAGGCAACTCCTCAAACGAATGAAGGATCTGAACTAGTGCTTCAGGACTGCTTTAACAGTACAGACCGTGGTGGGTTTAAAACTCCTGCTCTGAGAGGGGACTGTACTGTGGACCTAAAGGAATATGCTGCAGCTGTAACTGGCTACATTTGCAGAAATTATCCCCACTAAACGTTGCAAGACCTACCCCAACGACAAACCCTGGATTAACTGAAGTGTGGTCCATGCTATGTGCGCTCTGCTGCATGTGTCTCGGTGACACGGAGGACTAGAAAAAAGGCCAGATATGACCTGCGTAGATCAATCAAACAGGCCAATAGACAATACAGACTGAAGCTGGAGGGATATTACACCACTGCTGATCCGGGAGCATGTGGCAAGGTCTGCAACACATCACAAACTGCAAACAGAAAACAAACCGCTCACTTCGAAGCCCTCAACACCAGCTGAAAGGGAGGGACTATGGCCAACAAGGGCATACTGGACACACCACTCTGTGTCACTGTGTCACCACTCGGTCCCCACCAGCTTCAAGTCCACCACCATCGTGCCCGTCCAAAGGACACTGTGACTTGTCTGAATGACTATCGGCACCTTAATTGTAACTGTGTGGCACAGAGCACCTTATTCAACTCAGGTTTCTTTTTTTCTTTTAATTCCAACTTAGGTTTATTGTACACTGGAAGTTATATTTAAATTTTATATTTTATTCTATTTGTGTTGTGCATTTGTCTTATTATTGAACTGTTCTGTTAAGGGAGTTGGGTAAAGTAAGAATTCGTATGGTATAAACCACTGTGTTGTGACAATAAACCTCTTGAATCTGAATCTTACCTTCAGAGGGAGGTACACTCTCATTTACTGTGGACGACACAAAGGACACTGATCCTGTTGAACACAAAATTTAACAAAGTTACCTTTGTCCCAGGAAAAAATACATTTTATCAGCAGTGACTGTGAAGTGAGTTAACATACCAAAGCCTCCAATGTCATGGTCTTGCTCTGTGGTTGTAGAGTCAAAATCCACAGGCTCCACAGTTCCAAACTCTGATGCTGTGACTTCTGTGTTGCCGTTATCAGAATCGCTCCCCACTATCTTCAGCGTCACTTAACGCAATCTCATCTGGAAAATGGCATTAGTAAAACTCACATAAATAGCTGGACATACGTGGTTGAAATAGCCACATCAAATAAAAAGACCTAGGAAAAAGATAGTAGGCCTGTGGTTTTGTGTTGCCACTTTTGCAAAGTAACTATTTTTTTACTTGAGTAGTTTTGAGCTATTATACCTGTGTTTATGTTTAATGTGGTCCATGAG
>NC_041350.1:23481607-23499107 GCF_004354835.1 Perca flavescens
ACACCATTTCTTAAATTCATATGTTCATCAATATGAAAACCTAGATATTTATGTAGTCTACAAAGTTCAGCTGGTATGACCCAATTTAAACTCATAAATTATATGAGTAGTTAAAGGTTCTCTAAAGTGAATTATTTCTGTTTTCTTTCTGTTGATGAACAATCTCCATTTATTACACCAATCATCAATATAAAGGCATCCGCTTCAGTGCCATATAAATTTCCATTTACCCCATCCTACTAAACATATGCCAACAGATCCTAATGATCATATCAAAAGCTTTGTGAAAATCAATAAAAAGCAACACGAATATATTGGCTCATTTTCACTTATTCTATTAGTTATAATTGTAGACAATACAAAATGTGATCTAAGCATGATCTTGATTCTGAATCCATTTGTTCTTCCTTACAAAAGCTCTTCTTTCTCTAAATACAACATGACCTCTCATTAGTATTGTAGAATACAGTTTATAAACTGTGCTCATTAGACTAATCCTCTATAATTTAAAGGGCACTTTAGTTTTTCATTTTGGGATTTGGTATCGGTTAATAATTGATTTAAGCCACATAGATGGTATTTTGCCATTCAAAACATCCTTTAAATAAATCACACAAAATATCAAATAGTTTGGGTTCAATCAGTGTTTCATTTGGGATATTTTCGACCCCTATAACTAAATTGCCTCCAATTTCCCCAGTCAAAGTTTCATCTCATCTTCGCATTACATCTAGATAGACCCAAAGCCCATTACACCCTCCTCATTGACATTCATGGCTCTCTCATATTGAAAGGCCATGGGTGACAATACTAACACTTTAATATGACCCACCCCCTATGGTGAGATTTGGTATTGCATAACATGGCCATGCTAAAAAACCACATCTATACCTATATCTAGGGTACATCTAAGTAAAATCTACATTCACTTGGATTGCAATCGATTTGAATTATTACTATTATGCTTTATAATATGATCATAAGGTATTGATCAATGTTGTGGTAAATGACATGCATACAGCCTAAATCTTTGTCTTGATATTGCAAGCTGTAACAACAGCTACTGAGATGTAAAACAAGTGTTCTTGAGAGATAATATGGTGATGGAACAGAAAGACCCATCCTCCTATTTTTATAAAGTTGAAGATATAATCATACACTCAGAGTTAGAGAGGAGTTATAATAAACCTCCAAATCTGAGGTGTATGAATTATGTATATGGCTATGATTTGATGGCTGCAATATCGAAAAGACGATGCGAGTGTCTGATTGAGGTGCGCCACGTGGTGCATCGTTCGCCGCCATGTCTCCTGGTACAGACATCTGAGGTCAGGTCCCCGTGCTAATTGGTGTCGGGCCGAACGCTTGTGAGCTAAATGAGAAAATTACACGTTCTGGGAGGAATCAGCTGCAGTTGTTGGGATGCCTTTTTTACAGTGCGGCTGCAGTCGATTCTGTGTGCGGAGACAGTCGCCTGGCTCTCTGTTTGTTAGAATATGAAGGAGGAGAGTTAAGAAGGTAAACTTTAGTGTTTTAAGGTGTGGGCGCTCCAGTTCACAGGCCCCACCATTAAATATACATACTCATACTTATATGTGGCTACAGTGAGGAAAGCTTTGATAGTACATATGCTATGTATGTATGTATGTATGTATGTATGTATGTATGTAGGTATGTATATATATATATGATCAAGCATCTGACAAAAAAATCTTGTTTCTCCTTTCCATTTTTATATTTCTTGAACACTGCCTTTAACACAACTTTAATTTTGCTATGATGCTCAAGAATTGAAAAATGCCTTTTAAAATACATGCCGAGTTGGATATTAACAAAACTTAAACCTATTTTTATAATAATACTAGATCAAATGAAATGTGCAATATGGAAGGTATTTCAACTAATTGTTTTAGTTTTACAGCCCGCAACTTCCTGTTTTGGTTCACTCTCATTGGTCTCACCTGCATGGTTTTAAAGTTAGAAACAAAGTTAGAAACTAGCCGGTGAACATAGTGGAGCATTTAGCATTTCCTCAGGAGACCAAATATAGAGCTAAAAGGAGAGTGAATATTGCACTTGAATTCAATGTGTGGCCAGAAACACAACTCTAAATCAATGCTAATGTTTCTCTGCATCTGCTGGATGTGTGAATAAGCAAATTAACTGTTAACAAGTTTGCAATATGAACTTAGTTAATAATGTCAGTGTGGTGTATATGGCTCGTTTCCACTGTTCCATGTGGCCAAAATAATCTGCGATTGCAGGTTTAAGTACAATTTTTATGTACTGTACAATATTTTCCATTTTACTCTACTTAACACTTATTCTACCTTTAGATTGATATCCGTTCTTCTGTCGTTGACCATTTTGCATAAGTATAGTTTTGAATGAGTAATTGAGTACCTTACATTGTGGTATTGCTACTTTTACACAAATACTACAGGAGTAAGAAAAATGTGTTTTTGGTTTTTTTTTCTTTTTTTGTCTGATTTGGTTGAATTGAACCATCTGCTTGGGGTTGAAGGTAAATGACAATGCTGAGGCACTAACTCTGCCGAAACAAGACTACCCAAAGTAAAATACTTAAGACTTTTTCCTGTGTGTGTTCATATCATACAGCAAAATTCACTAAACACAATCAACACCAGCCATTCAACACAATCAACATGACGAAGCATTCTTTGTTTCCCAATCTACTCATTGAATTGCCTGATGAGTGATATTGTTTGCGAACATTTCAATCTACTTAAATTATCTTTTAGTCATGAAATGTGTTTTTTTTTATGTGCCTTTATGTGCAGGTAGAGTTGTGCATGTATGTCATTCAGGCCCAAACAAATTATTCACTTCTAAACACAGCATTTCTCCACTCCACAGGCACACCCAACAAATAGACAAACAACAATGTTGACTAAATGACTAAAGTGTTGAATTGCTTTTCTTTTGTTCTTTTCATTATTTCTCTTTTCTGTTGGCTCTTTCTCTTTTTCCAAGACAGAATTCTTTGGTGGTGAGTCCAGGTAATCTTGAGTAAACGTCATTAACTGTTTACTCATATTGCCCACAGAAAGTATGCCACAGCCTTCTTTGTCCCACTATCAGTTGTTTAAAGAGGTTTGTGCTGTAATGGTGTGGTCAGCCAGTGCCAGGGGCTTTGAAGTGCCGTCTCACCTGGAGAATTAACCTCTATTGTCACTGAAAGCCGACCCTGAAGTTGTTGTCAGGTGGCAAAATAACTTTTTTCAATTACACCTTTGCAGGAAGAAAGCCTATATCACCTTCTAATACAGGCACACTTTGTGAAGGCTTCATTAGTTGTCATGGTTATGTCATTAAGTCATGGTTAATAAGTAATGTATTAATGCTTTACAGGTCATGATTGAGCAATTACGTGACAGCTTCTTTTTTTTTATCCTCTAGATTTAGCCATCTCTTTATTTAAAATCTACCTATCTATAAAAAGTCAGAGTCAGGGGTGAGGCGAATAAGGAGATGCGTGCTGCCTGATCTTCCTTGGCCTCCACTTCATCAGCTAAGTTTATGACAAAAGCTGCCGCTGGAAACAACCTAACTTAAATCTTACAGACAACTGTCATCGCCGCATGATGTTAACTTTTTGTCGGCTAAACTCAACTGCCCACCCCCAGAGGGACCGTCATCTTTGCGGAGCTCTGTGCCCGGCTCACAGTCACCTTTTCTTGGCTAAACTCAACTAGCGACGGCCGCTGATACAACCTACAGCTTATGGTGCTCTGTAGCCGGATCACGTGACCAGCTGGTGGTTGCCTAATTTTGTAGATATCGTACAAATTGGTGTGAATTCGTCATTATCATACAAACCCGTTCATGAGAATGTGTTTGTTATTAACCATTAAAAAAACATTAGTTACAACTTATAAAGCATGTCCTTTGAAAAAGATTTTATCTCCATTTTTTTATTAGCAAGAGCCAAGATGCTTTTGGGGACCCAGGCCCATTATTATAATAGATTTTGGCAATGTCAGGACCAGGGTGAGTAATGGCAGTGGTGCATTAGGAGAGAGAGGGACAGAGATGTGCGATAGCCTGAGTTGTGAGTCAACATCAGAGACCTTGGGCTGACCCCACAGGGGATTACACACTCTGATTTAAGAGCATCTCTCCAGCTCCTCTCCTCTACAGTATGTTGCACTCGGGTCCTCAGAGCATAACACCCACCTGATGCAACATCCAGGATACACAAGCTCACAAGCTCACGTGCATGCTCACACGCACACACTTGTATGCAGGATCCTTCTCGTTATACCCTTATTCTTAGCCATGCTCCATCTTCTATTATAGGGTCGGGGCAGAGTATGATCATGTAAGGGTTTGTATCCAGAGAAAGAGGGAGAGAGAGACCCGAGCCACTGCAGTGGTAAGTAAATACAGCCTAATGGCCTCTGATTAATTCTACATTGCTCTCATCGGGCCAGTAAAAAGAGATGTAATGACCTGCATGTCTCTCTCCCTCTCTTTCCTGCTCCCTACCCCCACACCCATCTCCCAGTCTTTCTCAATTTCTCCCTCAGTTGCTCAGCTTTTGATTATGAATTAAAAGGGATTGCAAATGGTATGCTGTTGGTTGGCCCCCTGATTGCCATATTTGATTAAGAAATGTCAGTGTGCATGTTTCCCATGTCTGCCTTTTTTTTTTTTTTTTTAAGCCTCTCTGTTCGCTGTAACATTCACACATGCACGAGGAACACAATGGCTCCACGGCTCTCAGACAGTCTTCCATAAACAGCAAACTTGCGCTAATCAAACGCATTCTTCCATCTTTCCCCATTCTCTTTTTCTCAGCCTCTTTTCTAATTTTTTGCCTTTTCAAGACTTGGTGGGTTTTTGTATCAGCTGTAAGACACACCAACAAGGGAGAAATCACAGGAAATTAAAAAGTATTGAGAAAGACAGGTGGAGCAGAGAATAAAGACAGGAATAAGAAATAAGAGATTCTGAAGACTGAAATCAGAGCAGACAGGGGCCAGTTTCCTATCTCTGCTAGTTAATTGTAATTCTTAACAGACAATGTATATATATATATATATATATATATATATATATATATATATATATATATATATATATATATATATAAATAAAGTATTTTACTGCTTTTACATGGAGGCTGCAATTATCTTTTTTGTATATATCTATATGAGATGGATACCAAGGCTGCCTGTTATAATTTACATTCTATGCTTTCAGAGCACTGGCTCACTGTAGTTCTGCTTACATGTAGCTGCTCTGAGTTTGGTCCCTTTCTTTACAGGTTAGTAGTCAGCTGGTCTCCAATGTGCATTTTGAGAATAAGAAACACCTTGCAATCAGTCAAAATGTGGGATGTAGTCATTGCTGTAATTCTCATCTCTTGAAACTAAACTCCTTGTAGCCGGAGCCGGTTGTAGCGGCTCCATGCAAGTTCACACTTGGCCTACTTTTTAAAATAAGTAAGTGGACATTTTGTTACTAAAGAAACTTAATCACTCACGCTGTGTAAAATTGTCTCTTGCTTCACCACATGTAGCCTTAAATAACAATACAGAACAATTGACATAATGGCCATTAACATGATAAACATGCTTTGAAGGAATTACTCTAAACATTTACACAAATTTGCACAGCCAAACTGCACTTAACTCTATGGGAAAATGTATACATTTTCAAATCTTTCAACGCTGTGTTAATTACATGTGCATTTTTATTCTATGTGTACCAGTGTGACTAATTTTCATCACTTTGGAATGGACAATTACATTTGTATGATTCAGTTAGCTATTAGTTGCTATCAACTAAAAGGCCAGATATTTACCACAGGAGTTGGTGGAGACCAAAAACAGAGCTAAAAGAGAGTAAATATTGAACATACATTCATTCGTTTGACAGAAACATGACTCAAAATAAATCATAATGTTGCTTCGTAACTAAATGTGTAAATAAGCAAATGTTTGCTAACATGTTTGCCAGTTTACAATGAAAACTGATAAAACGTCGATGTTATGATCACATCTTTCTGCTGCCACCAAGTGGCCTGTGCAAAAAGCAGAGCTGTATAGTAACGAAGTAGAACTACTCCACTACTCTACTTAAGTACTAAAAGGCTGCATCTGTACTCTACAGCAACAACTTTTCCATATTTATTGCACACAGTTGGCTTTGACAGCAACTTTAGTGCAAAACAAAAGCTGTGGGGCATTTGCTCATAAATTGAGAAGAAAGCAGTTTTCAAAACAAAGGGAGTTTTTTCTTTAATCTTAACTCCACTGTTTATTTTTTATTTGTATGCGTTTCTGATTACATTGCAGCTTTTGAATTTGATGATAATAACCTTTTGTAGCTCTTTAAGTATAAAATCCTGGCTAAAAGAGTCTCTGGATATGTTCACTGTCACTAGTTTGATACAGTAGTTTACCTGCTCTGACTCAGAATATGCTGCAGCTAAAATGTGTCTACTTCGGAAGGTCTTTTAAGTTAAAATTTTCAATTCCAAGTAAAATCACAGGTCACTGGATTTTAAGTTTAAAGTTATTAGAGTTTTTGCAAGATTCTTTGATTTTGTAAACCTGAGTCTGAAGTCATCAAATAAATGACTTAGGTCCAAGACACGATGAGTACTGCACATCTACCTGTCACTCTAGTTGTTACCCTTAAATGACCCAAAGATCTTTGCTTTTAGCTTGTCTGTGTCTTTTCTTTAATGTCTAATCACCACTCCCTCGCCTCTTTTCACAATTCTTCAGTTTTGAACATGGCGGTCTCTCCTGTGACCTCTTCAAGTCTCTCCTTGCTCCTTTCAAAGCCATTTGTTTGTCCTCAGGAACACATATCTTATAGTCTCAAAGCTCAATTCCAAACAGCCTTTGCCATTATTTTCTGCACATCAGCTCACTGACAGAGTTTGTGCAAGTATGTGTGTGGTTACTTGAATGCATATACAGTATATTTTAGTCTATTAGTCCATGCTTGTGTGCATGCTTGTGTGCATGCATGGACATGCGTACAAGTGCACTTCTTGTATGAGTGTGTGTGTTTGCAATAGTGTGTGATAATGGGCTGTGTCCATCAGCACACAGAGCACGAGTCTTCTGTACCAGGCAGAAGACACACTTAATGCCTGTCACAGGGTAAGATCAAGTGTGTACAAAAGGAGAATTGAATCCTTTGAAAAACAGAATCCAACCAAGGACAGTTTTCCCATTTGCCAAGGGCTAAGAAAGAGAGAGGTGTATAGAAAGGTAGGTGATGGTGGAAATGGGAGAGGAAAATGGTGTAGGTGCCTGCAGAAGAGAAATGTGTTGATCTTTTGAGATGAAAAGCCCTACTTTCACAGGCTGCAAAATGGAATGGTGGGCTTCAGGGCCAAGGCTATAAGAAGAGGAGTTTCTTTGCCCCCCAGGTCCTTTTGTTATCCCCTCATCAGTCAATCTCAGAGGAGGTGGAGGTACGAGGCGAGGGTGTGGGAGGAGGTGGCTATGACAACTCTATGCCCCACCAGCAAGCAATGGGCTCCTTCCCCAGGGGGAAATACACAAGCTACCTTACACTGGAGATGAACATAGGAGCAGAGGAAGAGGTAAGATTGAAGTTTGAAGCTGGCACAGAGCAGAGTGTTAATGAGGGGACGGCACAAGTAGAAAAGGTTCCACTGGGCTCTTTTTTAGAAGGTGGCCCCCTCACATTATATTCTTGACTCCCCTCCAGGAGGGCCTAATGACACTCTCCAAGGAGGAGGAAGGAGGGGACGGGGGGTGGGGGTGGGGGGCTGACATACCAGGAAGAAGCACCCCAAACGCCACAGAGGAGGTAGCCAAGAAAAGGGAGAGAGAATGGTGTCACCACTAGAGAAACGTGTGAGAAGGAGCTCTTTTTCTTAAGACTCTTCATGTGCCCATCTTCCTCTCACTTCAATCTTTCTCTTCTCCGCGGCTCACCTCTCCACCTCCACCCATCCTCCCCTTTCTCGCAGCTCTGTCCTCTGGAGCAGGATGCTAATTGTCACACACACATAGAAGCACTATTTTCCATTAATCTAAGTATGTACAAGGAGCTAATACCTAACTGAGCCGAATGATGGTTTCATTGTGATTTCAAGCTCCATCACAGTAAGAAATGGAGACCCTTAAGGTAGCACCGTAGAGTGCGGTGTATATAAAATTTTCAGAAAATTCCCCATCCTTCTGGAATTTTTTTTCCCGCCATCTCCAAAACAAATTCAGAATTCACACCCATCTACCCCCAACCCCTTCTATTCCCCAAGAATGTCAAAGTATCCATAAACAAAATCAGAGGGTACAGTAAGGTTTCTAATCAAGGCAATCAGTGCTGTTTTCAGAGGTTTACAGCGCAGCAGCAGCGCTGGTCTCATCTTTGTCTGTGCTTTAATTATTTGCTTTTGCATTTTGATGGAGGGGGGGGTGACGGGGGTGATTGTGCCTTATCACCTATCTCCAAGGACAAAAGACTACCCAATTACTTTGTTTGGATGCTAATGATTGCATTTCATTAGTAGCCGCTCTTAGCCCTCCTCACCCAGTAAATGAATGAATATGCTGTAATTTCAATTATTGGAATTATGAAAATTGCTTTTAAAAAGACGACGCGGGTATCATCAGCTTTCCACTGTGACATAATGCCATTTTAATTTCTATAATAGTTTTAATTGTCAGTGGCCCCGCTGTGCATTAATCATTTAATTGTATTGTCTTTTTCTGCTGCAAACACCTACACCCCCTGAACACCCACACACTTTCCCGCCCCCGCTTGAAAATACAAATCACAATCAGCACTATCATCTTGAGAGCGATGAGAGACGATGAAAACAGAACCAAGTTAGAAGCGTAACTCAAAGTTCTAAAATGGTAGGAGATAGTTGTTCTTTGTTACAGGGGAATATTTACGGTATTTGGACTACGTGTGACCTTTGATTTATCTGACATTTTGGTCAATTTTTTTGTCAAAAAAATTATATAGGCTCATTGAAGCAGGTGAAAAATGAAATGTTAGTTTTAGTTTTACACTGCATTAACGCTCAAAGTCACACTGACTACAAGTAAAACTATACTATCATTCTAAGCTATAATGTTCCAACATTTATTCTTTCTATGACTATGGAGAAAGGTTAAAGGTCAAGGATCACACAGACCTCTTTTGAGAAGAACAGGGTCTTTGTGTCCCGGAAAGAAATGTATAAAAACAACATCTGTAAAGTAACAGTATTCTGATTGTGTACAGATGTTAAAAGTGTTAAAATCACATTTAGCACATTTCACAGCACTTTGAAGACACCACATATGCTGTAAGGCAAAAAGAAAAACGGTAAAACCACAGACAATTATGTTAAAGCACAAAAGGCCAGAAGTGCAGCACTGTGCAATGTAAAATCCAATACTCAACAGGTCAATTTATTCAGTGTTTTATACGTGTGGAGCTGGAAGCAGTGCAGCAGAAGCAGCAGTCTGACTGGCAGCCTTGAGAAGCTCTCCACTGTCTCCTCCATCGCTCCTCGAGAGGGAGGAGGTCAAGTGTATCCCCTCAAACAAACACACTCAGATGCCCATGCAGAACACCTTGCCAAGCCTTTTAGCCACAGCTATTTTTCTTAAAACTCATGTCATCAAGAGCACCAGAAGCATCGCTCAGGCTTGAACTTCTGGGGGTGAAGTGGGCCGACGAACGGGCAGGAAAATACATCAGTGTTAGGAGGATCACGTGTACTCCCCCATGAATACATGTAATGCCTCAACCTGCAAATGTGGTCTTTCTAGTGCATTTCAAAAAGAGAAGAAATCATTCTGCAAGGATACCACCAACGTTTGTTATGCCACTAAATTAGTTGGAATCTAGCTACATAGAAAAAGGGCACTTCAGACTTTCTGAGATCAGCCTCTCTGGAAGCACAACAATAGCTTTTCTAATAGACATATGAAGCTATTGCAGCACAGGAGCGAACCGTGCACTAAAACCCAAAACACCTAGCAGGTGCCAGAATGGACAGACATGTTTAAGCATACGCTCAGTGCCCACTTTATTAGGTACACCTGTACAATCTAATGCAGTCCAAAAGAACAGCCCTGCCATTACATCAATCTTTACGAAGCTGGAAATGTTCAGTTTTCAGTGACATTGTTGTAAATGTGTATATTAAATCATAATTAATTTGGTCATGGTGAAAGGTTGGGTTGTGTTGTCATTCCCATTCACATACATGAGGGAGGCAGAATATTAGAAACCCCTCTCATTCACTTCTCCACGGTCGGTATGTGGTTATCACAGATATCGGCTCTTCTCCCTCTGGAGAAACTGACTTATGACCTGAATCATAATTGGGACAAATTTCTGGAGACTTTGGAGACCGGTGCATTCCTTCCTGCAGACAATCTGACTTGTGTGTGGTTTGTCTGTATGCACTTTGCTATTTATTTCTTGTACAATCCTAGTTTGTAATTATATTTATACATATTTTATCATTCTTTCAATTTAATTTATATACATTGCAGCGTCTGTTGTTTTTTTGGGGTGGGATTTTTCTGTGGTGTATGTATGTGTGTGTATATATATATATATACACACTTTTTTTCTGTTGTTGATGTTGAGGTGTCTGTTAAATTTGAAAATCACAACAACAAAAGAAAGACAAAAATAAACACCTCTATAACATAACAAACACCATCGCTAACTATGACCTCAATGCTAAAAACATAATTTAATTAACACCTCTATGACAGTCTTAACAAAGCTGAACCCCTCCTCCACACAGTTACTAGTAGCCAAGGAGGACACGGAGGATTTAAAAACATGATGGACTCAACAGAAGAGGTCATTATCTTCACTTGAGTTTCTGCTTGGGTCACCGGACGCCACAATCTTCTGAACATAGCCATACTGAGAAATACAGATAGAGATGTATGGAGCTGATGGTCTTAATTAGCTTTGTATCAACTCATTTGGCAATGGCTTGAATGTAACGGACGTTTATTAATATCAAAAAAGTTACGCACTAAAGCTTTAAGTCCTACTTGCATTAAATAATCATGACAAATGCATTAGCTATGCATTATTTAAGCATTTGTTTTATAAATAAAATAAAATAAAGAAAAAGTTGTAACGAGCACCATAAGGAGAGAGGATGGCCAGGACGCCCACTTCAAGAAGAAAAATAATAACTTAGGAGCGATAACAATCGGATGGGGTCCAGAGAGGTAAGAGTGTTAACAAAGGAAATGACAGGCTGCCATCTTGTGTGGAACTGGGCAGATGAGCCTCTCAGGTTATATTTCACCTTTTCTAATGCCAGAAAAGACATCAAATCAGACAGCCAGGATGTAAGCATTTGTTTTATAGCCTTATTATAAAGTTTTACCGACTTTTAATTCAAGTGCAGTATTTCATGATCAAGTCAAAAAAAATGTTGAGAAATTATTTTAAAAACTGTTCAATCTGCAGCGAGATTGAGATCCACACCAAACTCTTAGCACTTATTCTTTGATCTACTCTGTGGCTGAACCAAATTCCTTGAGATATATCATACTAACTAACAAAAAGATGAACAAACTAACCAAACATGTATCCTACTCGGTGGAGGTCATGAATTCTCTGCATGTCCTGTGAAAGCAGGACCAGCTGAACTGTAATTTAAAGCCATTCTTATCACATTTCATTTAAAATGTGATAATGAAAAGCTGAATTTGAAATCCTTGCTTAGCTCATAAAAAATGTTCTCAAGTAAAAAGACGAAAACTGAAGTTCAATGAGGTTATTCCACTTCCATTCAAAATAAAGATTCTCCAAAAAATGTGAGTTTATATGAACCAGGTTGCTCTGTTCTTAAAACATCTTGATAATTAGTGGATATCCCACAAATATAGTGCGGCTCACTGTCGAGACTAGTTGTGTCTTATGGTGCTGCTGAAATCAACAGCCATTAAAGTTGTTGAGGAATCATCTCTAACATTCCGTACAATGCCACTCTGAAGGCTTTTTTATTTGTGTGACCCAGACCAGGCGCTGTCACTCATGAGTGCCAAGACGGACAGAGAGAAAGAAAGAAAAAGCAAGTGCGTGACAGAGACAGAATGTGGGGAGAAAAACAAAAAGAGAGTGCAAACGGAAGATAGAAAAGTACACTTGTTTAAGAAGAGGATTTACAAAAGACTTGACCTTGGAGAGTTTGAGTTATACGACTCTGTGGAAGGGCCACATACTCTTCATCTGAGGCTCCCTTTTGACCCAACAATAATTAAATTTTCTTTTTTTTTTTCAAAAGAAAAACATTTTGGCAAGTTATTAACACGGTCTTCGGGCATAGGGTCAAGAGGTCTCTTAACATACAGTGAACAAAGATGGAGATACGGTTTCTTTTTTTTAATGATGGTAAAAAGGAACAAGACCTGGCTGACAGGCTTTATATATCGCATCAATGGCAGCTTGGTGAATGCCTGGCATGTGACCAGCTCCTACACAATTGTGCCACCTTCTGGAATAAATGGGGAAATCTATCAAGGACAGGTAGGACTTAAACAGGGATTCCGTTTAAGGATTACTTTGTTTCGAATACAACTAAGCCGAGGCAAAAGAAAGAATTTAGATTTATTTGGCTGTACAGATTTCATGCTGGGTGCTTCTTTTCAATTTATTGCAACTTTAAAACCCCTTTGTACAGCAAAATATCCTTTAAAATATTATCCTCTGAAGCTTTCTGGAAAGAACTGTTTATTTGGTAATAATTAAATAGTGGTACCCCATAATGGTAATTGGTACACTACTAATTAATTTATCCCAATTGATTAACCTAAAAAGCCGTTTAGATAATGCACAGCAGGTCAGTTGAACATAGAAAAATGTGAAAATATGGAGAATAAATTTTCCGATAGTATATTAATAAATATTTATTTGGGTGGAGCGCTTCTTTCATTGGAATTCCTTTTCCCCTATAATTAGTAACTATACATATACATATATATATATACACACATATATATATACACAGTATATATATATATACACACACACACACACACATATACATATATATATATATATATATATATATATATATATATATATATATATATATATATACACACACACACACACACACACATATATACATATATATATATATATATATACATATATATATATATATATATATATATATATATACACACACATATATATATATATATATATATACACACACACACATTATATATATATATATATATATATATATATATATATATATATATATATATATATATATATATATATATATATAATATAATAATTAGGAATTTTATAAAAAAACCTTTTAGGAAATTATTCACCTTTTTGGATAATTTTTTTGTGTTAGCAAGAAATTCAGCAGTAATGGTTTTTGAAGAATTAGCATTAAAGTTGTCAGAACAATCCCCACTGTTGGCCTGGATGGATATATTTTGGTTATACTTCTATTTGTGGAGCTGTCAGAAAGGCTGGTGTGTGTGCGTGCGTGTGTACTCGTGAAAGCCTGGGTGTATGGATGTGTTTGTGTATTTGGGGTTGTGGGGGGCCGAGGGACAGAGAGAGAAGATTGGGGAGTGATTCAATCGCTACACAAATGGATTTGGCTAATAGAAGGAGCCTCTGATCCTGACTGGTGCACAGCTGGAGCTGCCCTAATTGGAGAGGGTGAAGAGTGGAGAAGGGAGTGGAGAGAAAAGAGAAAGAGAGAATATGGCCCCCAGAGAAAATGCACCTCTGCTGTAACATTATTGCCTCGACGAGGATCATGCCAAACTTTAATACTGGTGAAGAAGGACACGCGCTGGGAAAGAACGTGATGTGGAGGCTCATTGTAGCTCAATGTTCATATTCTCACCTTAGAAAGCAGCTCAATAAATCTTTTTGTAATCATTCTTAGTGTTTTAAATATCTGATGAAGGGTGCCATGTGAACAAAAAGTGGTCCGCTCTGAAACCCACTTCAAATCAGCAAGGACCATTATAGCAATAACTCGGCCTGATAGGTGACAACAGGAGCCATATAACCATTTATCAGCACTGAGTACTCGCCACTTTCTGTCTGTGAATTGCAGTCACTGTTAAAAGAATTCAAGATAGAGCATGCAATGCACTATTATTAATGACCTTACTTGTTATTGGACCGGAGAAAGTTGGAAGTAAACTATATCCTACTAGTTCAGGCATGAAATGAATTCACACTTGAAGTCCTGAATAGATTTCTTTTTTTAAAGTGATGATCTCCCATCGATGTTGCTGGTGTGGAAGCGTGAACACACAAGAGTGCGTGCAAAACATCCAAAAAGAGAGCAAGTCTCATCTTTTTGACAGCTACTACAACTACTGTTGAGCAATAAATAAAAAAGGAGAGAAACCAAACAGATGTCACATCTAAGCAAAAGGAAAGAAATGTGCATTAAACCTGATCTTATTCTGATACCCAAAAGCAATATGCTTACTCAAAATACACTAAATAAATGCTTTCATATACACCAAATCACAGTTGTCATGCAGTTAAAGTTCAGAGGTTTCCTCAATTTTGCTGCCACAAAGGTTCTGTTTGTGCTTAAAAGTCTACATGGTTTAAAAAGCTGAAAAAGTGGGCGCCTGGGTAGCTCACCTGGTAGAGCGCGCGCCCATATATAGAGGTTCACTCTTCTACACAGCAGCCCTTTGCTGCATGTCATTCCCCCTCTCTCTCTCCCCTTTCATGTCTTCAACTGTCCTATAAAAATAAAGGCCTAAAATGCCCAAAAAATTATCTTAAAAAAAAAAGCCTAGTGTTACATTTGTTTAAGAAAAAGAAAAAAAAAAAAAGTTATGAAAAACAAGGTCATCTCATCTCAAGCCTTTGGGTAGCACCGTTCTCAACTTCAAAGAAGATTGTATATGAGAAGTAAGTGATATCCTCTGAGTATCCAAAAATAACCAAGCTGCTGAGGGGAATATATCCTTTTATATACACAGGTCAAAAACATATATTTTTCCAAAATGATTCTAACAGTGGACATTCCCAAAATAGTTCCTTTGATTTTGCAAAACAATTGACACACTGAAGTTATATTTACATATAACCTTAAACTGTATAAAACCACACCTGGTGTTTACCAAACGTGTTCATCAAAATCACTGTTTTTAAAAAAAAACTAAAAACATTTTCAGATCTTACACCACTATGGCTAAGATTTAGGTTTAGGCACAAAAACAACTTTGTTAGTGTTCAGGAAAGATAGGTTTATTCTGCTACTTGCTTTGTTAAGCTTCGGGGACCTTTGTTGTCATAGTTACAATAACCATGGAGTTAAGGTTTGGGAATGGCCGTGATCACGGTTAAAAGAAACAAACATTTCATGTCAGCGTTTATTATTATTATTATTATTATTATTATTTGGACATAATGTGCAGTATCATGGTCATAATCATTGAACATTTATTTACACTGACCTGTACTTGAGGTTTTATATTGTGCATACACTATATGACACTTATCATACACATAACTCACCAAGAAGCAACTTGAGATATGAGCAACTTATGACCCTTATAGTTAACCGTTTTATAATTGTTGCATGGTGTATATTTTGGATCTGTTTATTGTTACTTTCTACTTTTTGCATTCTTTCCTATTTTGTACTGCAAATGCTGCATAACAATTTCCATCTGGATCTTACCTTAGAGTGTGGAGCGTTAAAGTCAAGTTTTGACCAAAATGTAAGATTTATGTGTTTTTGCATACACAAAACATACAAAGAGAACAGGTGTCAGGACTGCCTGAGAAAGTGTGTGTGTGTGTGTGTGTGTGTGTGTGTGAAGAGAGAGAGAGACAGACAGTGAGAGAGCTCTTGTGTATTCTAAAAGCAGGGGGTCTCTTCCAATCACCCAAAACACAAAGAGCTGCTCAGCAGGAACACACCAGGGGGGCTCTTAGGAAACCCATCAGCTCATAGGAAAAGGGCAGAGGAAAGACTTGCATATAGGAAAAGGCTGTATAGGATACACACACACACACACACACACACACACACACACACACACACACACACACACACACACACACACACACACACACACACACACACACACACACACACACACACACACACACACACACACACACACACACACACACACACACACACACACACACACACGTTTCCATCCATACTGCAGAAGTAGGAAACCGCACGGGAGAAACCTGACATGTAGACAAAACTGGGAACCACCCTTTTACTTCAAGAAGAAATATTTGTACAGCATGTGTCAAAACTGGAAGGAGAGTGTGGAGAATGTGGACTGCTTGGGGAAGGAGACCTACACCCCAATGCTGCCCGTTTTAATAAATCCCAAAACCTGAGATCAACATATTAGTGTACAAACACAGACACACTGTCAGATCTCGCGGGGACACTCACACACAGAGATAGGCCAACAGACCCTCCCACCGTGTTTCCATTGTAGCGGCCATTGTAACAGTTTTGTCTGAGCCATATGGGCTGGTTTAGGGACGTGGACCCCCAGCAGCTGAGGCTTTGTCCCCATGTCACAGAGGTCGCTGGGATTGTGTTCCCAGCTAATTCCCTCTTTCAGGGACTGCAGATCAGAGTCTATAATGATCTGGGCGGCCTAGCACAGGGATTACTGCTGCTGCCTCTGACATCAACAGGGTGTGTGTGTGTGTGTGTGTGTGTGTGTGTGTGTGTGTGTGTGTGTGTGTGTGTGTGTGTGTGTGTGTGTGTGTGTGTGTAATGAAAAAGATAGCGAGATAGAGAGATGAAACATTGTCGCTCCTCCTTAACAACAGGAATCAATTGATTCCACCCTCACACCAAACTCACCCACCACACCGAAATAGATCCACCCCAACTTCTCACACACACACACACACACACACACACACTCTCTGAGTTTTCCACCTCATTTCCCTCAATCCAGTTTAGGCAAACATTATTAGCGGAGAAAGTGAAGGCAGTGAAGGGAAAGTAATAGCTTCTTGTGTCTTCACTGACCTCCATTGTCATCCTATGATTTACAAATTACAGGGTACTGTCTGGATATTACACCTCTAGTGTAGCCGCTTCTGTCCTTCCACGACTGATTAATCCACCATTTAAATCTAATGATCTCGTGTTCCTTATCTGCCATGGTAGAGTTAACATTCAGATCTTTCACTTCACAAAACCAGTACCACAATGTACATATACTCAGCCAAATGTACTTAAAGTATCAAAAGTAAAAGAACTTCATGCAGAATACCACCATCTGTGTTACAATATTATATTGTTCATATATTAATACTTATGCATTAACATGTAAGAAACATTTTAATATGGTTGAGCTCATTTTATCTATTTTATGAGAGCTAAAAGGATTAGTTGATTAATCAAATAGTCAATAAAGAGAGAATTAATCTTCAACTGTGTAAATAATTGATTAAGTTATTTTTCAACATTACCTTGTTCCAGCTTCTCGCTTGTTATGGTTTT